>NC_092128.1:62720122-63023152 GCF_043159975.1 Macaca nemestrina | reverse complement strand
GCGCCTGTAGTCTCAGCTACTTGGGAGACTGAGGCGGGAGTATGGCGTGAACCCGGGAGGTGGAGCTTGCAGTGAGTCGAGCACGCCACTGCACTCCAGCCTGGGAGACACAGCGAGACTCCGTCTCAAAAAAAAAAAAAAAAAAAAAAAGGATTTCGCAGCAAAAAATGGTTTGGAAAGCTGAAAGACAAACAGGTAAGTAGTAACTGATTTAGCAAACCAAGAAAGCTGGATCCGAAACTGGAATAAAGAAGGCTTAGAGCCAATTCAATCTACCAGGGAACACCTCAAAAGTTTAGGAGTTGGAAGTACCAGATTATCAAAAATTGGGACAAACTGGCGCTCTACACAGGAAGATTTGCTGAAAGTCTCTTTAAAAAGTAATCAGATCATCCGCCTCTCCCTTGCCTACAACCAGATGTCTGTTGCTTTATCACTGGAAAAGTTAGGTTACTTAACTGTAGAAGATAAAGCAGAAGCTGACTGACTTGGGGATACCAGGCACTGTTGATGGGGGATAACTCTCCTAAAAATCTGAACATTAAGGGAATTTTTACTAGAGCATGTTGAAATTCCAGCTTCCCCCTGGGCTCCCAGAGCCTGTCATTAGACTTTATCTAACATAAAAAGATCAAATGCATCATTTGTGATCAATGCAAACCGCCTCAAAATAAGATCCTACACATCCTTAAAATGTTTCCACACAAAACCATTCTGTAAACTGAAAACCCCACCTACCCACTCAGAGCTTCCAATCAACTTTTTAGTGGCCCAGTTTTATAGATGAACAGATAGCTATGAGTCTTACAAAGTATTTGAGGAAAGACTTAAAGTCATAGGATACAGGAAATTAAGTCTCCAACATAAGAGAGAGCGTTGGGAATCCCTAGGCAATTGCGAAGAAAGATCCCAAAATAATATTTGTGTAGCTGACCTACAGCAGAGGAGATGCCTCCTGAAAAGGTTTATTCAAGAAGATGAAATTTTTTAAATATTGAGAGGAGATTGATACAACTGAAACAGAGTTCTGGGATATAGTCGTGAGAAGTACAAAGATAACCAAGCTAACAACAACAATATAACATAATTTTTCCAGAGGGAAAAACTTATGAAATTATATGTTTCAGCCATCAAAATTATTGATATATTTTATATCTTAATCATTTTTATAATCATGTAAAAATATTGATTTAACAATTTCAATATATTGGGAGAAGGAGATGTGTGTGTATGCCTACTGGAGGTTGGTGGGGAAGGATGAGGCAGATAGAATTCTCAGTGGACACTCCTCCAAGGAAGATATGCAAATGATCAGTAAGCATATAAAAAGATGCTCAACATAACTAGGCATCAGAAAAATGCAAATCAAAACTATAATAAGATACCCCTCATACCTGCTATAATGGTTAGAATCAAAAAGTCAGATAAGGCCGGGCGCGGTGGCTCAAGCCTGTAATCCCAGCACTTTGGGAGGCCGAGGCGGGCGCATCATGAGGTCAGGAGATAGAGACCATCCTGGCTAACCCGGTGAAACCCCGTCTCTACTGAAAAAATACAAAAAACTAGCCAGATGTGGTGGCGGGCGCCTGTAGTCCCAGCTACTCGGGAGGCTGAGGCAAGAGAATGGCGTGAACCCGGGAGGTGGAGCTTGCAGTGAGCTGAGATCCAGCCACTGCACTCCAGCCTGGGCGACAGAGTGAGACTCCGTCTCAAAAAAAAAAAAAAAAAAAAAAAATTCAGATAAAAAATGTTGGAAGGATATGGGAAATCAGAACTCATACACTGCTGGTGGGAATGTAAAATGATGCAGCTGCTTTTGAAAAATAGTCTGGCAGTTCCTCAAATGATTAGTTTTCCTACAACCCAGAAACTCCACTAGGTATATACCTAAGAGAAGTGAAAACATGTTCACTCAGAAACTTGTATGCAAATGTTTTTAGTAGCATTATTCATAGTAGCCAAAGGGTGGAAACATCCCCAATATCCATCAACAGATGAATAGATAAACAAAAAGAGGTATATCCCTACAATGAAATGAGTGCATGCTGATATATGCTACTACTTGGATGTACCTTGAAAACACACCAAGTGAAAAAAACAAGTTATAAAAGTTCATATACCAAATGATTCTATTCAGAAGAAATTCCAGAATAAGGAAATTGATAGAGACTAGTGAAAAAGGTAGCAGATAGATTAATGGTTGTTTAAGGCTGGGAAAAGAAGGTGGTGGTGGAGGCAGAACAAGTGATAGTTAAAGAATACATGATTTCTTTTAGAGGTGAGGGAAATGTTCAAATCTCGACTGCTGTGATGTTTGCACATATCTGTGACTGTACTGAAAACTATTTAATTGTGCACTTTAAATGGGTGAATTGTATGCTATGTGAATTATAAAGCTATTTATAAAAAAGAAAGATTGAGAAGCAGGAAAGCAACCATATTGTTCAGAGATTGAAGGTAAACACTAAAAAGTTACAGCATTAAAATTGGTTGCTTCTAGGGCAGAATTCCTCACCCTATTGACATTCATTCTTTGCTGTCCAGAGCTATACAGTGCATTATAGAATGTATAAAAGCATTCCTGATTTCTACCCACCAGATACCAGTAGCATCTCTCTCTCCCTTCACCATTTGTGACAACTAAATATGTCTCTGGACATTGCCAAAGGGCTCCCAAGGGAGGGGGGATTTCCCCAGATAAGGACCACTGCTCTAGGGATTGTGAATTGGAGGGGAAGAAAGCTGCAATATGTAGGTATGGATATTTTTATAACAAATATTGAAAATTTATTTAAATATTTGTCTATTTAAACTGTGAATGTGTGTATCTTAGCTCAAGCTACCACAGAATGGATGCCTCAAACAACAGAAATGTATTTCTCATAGTTCTGGAGGCTAAGTCCAAGATCAAGTTTCGTGGCGATTCTGTTTCTGGTAAGGGCTGTCTTCCTGCCTGTAGATTACTGCCTACTTACTGTATCCTCATATGGCAGAGAGGAAGAGAGAGGTGAATGGAAGAGAAAGAGAGAGTGAGAGAGAGGAGGGAGAAGAGAGAGAGACAGAAAAAGATTTTTTTAATATAAGGCTGCCAATCCTATTGGATTAAAGTCCCACCTTAATTACTTTCTAAAAGCCCTTTCTCCAAATATAGTGACATTTGGGGTTAGGGTGTCAACATACAAAATTTGTGGGGACACAATTCAGGCCATACCAATATATAACTTTGAATAAAATGAAAACTAAATACTGGATATTTCTCCCGAAAATCTGTGATAAAATTGACCACAAAAATTACTTCTTTGCCAAGATGCCAATGAGGTCACTGTCACTGAGGATGTTATTAACAGTATTAAGAATGCCGTTTTATGTTGTTGTCTGGTTTTGTTATTTTTTAATATTTACATTCATTTAACTAATCTTCCCAAAGTTTTACTGTAACTTTTGTGATGTGTTTTTTAACAACTATCTCAATATATCTGATTTTAAAAAAGGTCAACCAGCTTGTTTATAGGCATGATTTTTTTTTTATTGTTTTATTTGTTTTGCTTTAGGTAGACTTGAACACAAATCTTTATCATATGTTTCAAGAGACTGATGAGAAAAGTTGCCATTTAAGATAAACATTAACCTAATTTTTCCTCAGGCACTTTATATTAGACCTAAAATGTATAGGTAATTGTACTATTTTTAAAAATTGTTATCTATTATTCAAAGCCTTAACATTTGATATGAGAAACAGATATTATTTTCATTGGTCTAAGACATTCTCCTGGCCAACTAAATTCCTTCCAGGTAGAGGTATTTCTCTGCATGTTCAACCCTTTAAACAGAGATTCAGTTTAAAGATGTCATTTGGTCAATTCATTAAAAAAAATCAAAACTTGGTAAACGTGATCAAAGCTTTATTTATATTTTTAGCAAATAATTAATCTTAGTTTTACTGTGTACATCATCAACATATAAAAGAAACAACAGAATAGGTACTTTTGAAAGAATTACCCCATTTATCAAGTAGACATTTTGGCTGCTTCACAAAAAAAGCAGATTCCATCACTGGTGTATATAGAGGAAAATTCAAATCAAATCGTTTGTGCCACTTGGGGAAGTTTGATTAATGAGACCCTGCTTGGTTTTATTAATCTTTCCACATTCTTCACTTCTCACTCTGACACCTAACCATCCTTTTTGGAAATCACCTTTATTTTATTCACACTTAGTGAAGCTTTAATAATAATTTGGGTTTGAAATTTTTTCCCACTGCATTTTTTTTCAATAGACTATTTACAAGATCTTTATTTCGAAGATCTTCATCTTTCTAATTTTCTAACCTCTTGTTAATAAAATCCACCTGGTAAAGAAAATAAAACATTAAAAAAATTGAGCTCTTTTACCTCAAGCATTTTCTTTTGGCCATACTCCTTGGATTATAAAAAGGTATAAATATGCAAATTTGGATTGTAATATCGGGACAATAATGACTTTAGTACTCATTCTCAGGGTCATTGATAGGTTCTTTAATGCTGTCTTTGAAGCAAGTGTGAATAGACTCTAAAATACCATTAAGAATTCTGTGACTGCTGTGATTACCTAAGCAAAACATATTTGATAGATGGTATAAATGTTTGCCATGTCTGCTTAGTGAATGAATGAAATATTGCCTTCTTGAAAAAAAGTAACTTTTTAAAACTGGTCTCTTGGTCATGTTTAATTGCATGGGTTTATTGCTTTTTTTATGTACTGGCAAAAGCACAGTAAATGATTCAGGCAGGAAGCATGGTTGATGCCCGACACCACCCCTCCTTAGAGAGCAAGGAAAAGCCAAATTTAGGTGGAGTCAAATGGTCCACTGAACCTAGTCCCAAGCTATGAAACTCTTCGATGAGACTCAGGTAGGAGTCTTTATCTAAAAATAGATAGGAAGTTAAAAATTCCAGCAGATTCATACTCAAAATTAGGCAAAGGCTGATTTCACATTTAGCATATTTACAGAGAACACCAACCACTGGAGCCTGGAAATGCATGAGAAACAAAACAATTTTATTCCTGCCTGAGAGTGCCATTTTCAGGGTTTCAGAACACAGCGGGAGACCGTTGATTAGAAGGGAGCTTCATTCCTACAGAGGAATGGTTTATTATTGCCCCGAGGATAAAATCCTATCCCTACTTTGGAATACCACTCATGATTTACATCCTCATTCCTTTTCCAACCCATTACTTCACCTCCAATGCAAAATACTTACTTTAAACCAAGAATTGGCAAACTTTCTGCAAAGTCAAATAATAAATAGCTCATAGGCTTTGTGGGCCAGTCACTGTCACAACTACTCATTTCTGCCATTGTTACAGGAAAGTGGTCGTAGATAATACATTAACGAATGGATGTGGTTGTTTGTGATGAATACAACTTTATAGAAATAAATGACAGACCTGCTTTGGCTCATGGGCCATAGTTTGCTGACTCTTCCTCTAGACCAGTTTATTTACAAACTGTAAATTGTGACCACTTAACGGGGTGTGAAATCAATTTCATAAACTAGTTTTTAAAAACAGATCTTTACTTTTATTAATATTAATATCACTCTTAAAATTCTAAGATACAGTAAGAGACAAAGATAAAATATATAATGATTGTAAATGAAAAGATAAAAAGTACTGTTATTTCTAATGGTAAAGCCATAGTCCTTAGAAACCCAAGAGAATTCACCTGAAAAACCTCTAGAATGGTGCTTCCCAAAGTTAACTACACATGGGAATCACATGCGAGAACTTCAAAAAATCCTAATGCCCGAGCCTTGCTCCCAACAGACTTAATTGGCCCAGCAAGTGTTTTTAAAAAAATATGAGATAGAATAAATCAGAAAATATCAGTATTTATTTTGTGTTGTAACTCCTGTAAAGGAAGCATTGTTTTCAGATTTATATTACACATATATGTGTATACTGATTGCTAAGTGAAATCTATTTGTTACCTCTGGGCATGGTCTAAAAAGTTTGAAAACTGCTCCAAGTTAAATAGAATTGACAGAAGCCTTAAAAACGGAAACTTCATTTTCTTCCCATATGATATGCTATTTAGAACAATAGTTGAATTTTCACTAGAACTTGGGATAAAGAGAAGAGTCCCAGAGGCAAGAAGTCCTCCCTGAAATGCGATCATGGCTGAGCTCCTTTTTAGGACAATAGCCTAAACCACAGCTGGGAAGGCAAGCAGGGAAGGACCTTGCCCGTCAGCTGTGCCTGGACCAGACAACCAGCCACAATTCCAAATATCTTTCTACTTTGCCTTTGCCTCCTCCTCCTTCTTCTTCTTCTGTTTTTTTGTTTGTTTGTTTGTTTGTTTGTTTGTTTGTTTTTTATTTACTTATTTTTTGAGAAGGAGTCTCTCTCTGTCACCTAGGCTATAGTGCAGTGGCACGATTTCAGCTGGCTGCAATCTCCGCCTCCCGGTTCAAGCCATTCTCCTGTCTCAATCTACCGAGTAGCTGGGATTACAGGCACCCGCCACCACGACTGACTAATTTTTGTATTTTTTCGGTACAGACAGGGTTTCGCCACGTTTGCCAGGCTTGTCTCTAACTCCTGACTTCAAGTGATCTGCGCACCTTTGCCTCCCAAAGTGTTGGGATTACAGGCATGAGCCACTGCACCCGGCCCCCTATTTTGCTTGTTTTAATTCTAAGTGTGATTCAAACAGAAATTAAGATGAGAAAAGGGAACTTCCCCTTTTAGGTTGTAACTCTTGGGACTGCACATGGTGCCCTAAGGAAATTTAGGTATTGTCAGTTGTACAGGTGGAGGAGAAGGAGGAGGAGAGAAAGATACAGAAGGTCACAGAGTGGCTTGTTGTGATGACACAGTGTTTGGGGGATAAAGGAACCCTAGAGATCTGTGGGGTGGAGGGAAGTGAATGAGGAAACCATGTAAAAATTAATCATTTTATTTTTTGGACTTAGTCTTCATTTTTATTAAAGATGTAGAACATCTTTAGTGATAAGAGTTCCTGAGGTGAGAATTTCTATTACAGATCACATCACATGTTAATTAATTAACAAACACACACAATGGTCAAAGCAAGATAAAGGCTCATATTTGGTGTTTGTTGCTCTTTTCTTTTAAAAAAAGAAACGGAAATAATTTCAGTTAGGTTATATCTCAAAACTTTTGGTTTATTTGTTTCAGTTGCTTATTAAATTGAAGTATTGAGAGAGTAAGTCAGAATGAGTAAGCACAGAGAAGAAACTTGATCCCAGGTTTCAAGATTCCTGGTTATGGAGTGTTTTTACCAGAGCAATACATTTGTCTTTATGTTCTTCTTAAAGAAAGGGTTGCAGCCTGCTATACTGTACACTGTAATGCAATCCAGTCACACATTTACTAATTCATTCTTTCACAGACTAATGATTAAATTCCTATGATGTGCCAGTCACTACTAAGTGCTTATCTCTAAAACTAGAATGCATCATCTTGGTGTGTGTCCTCATCACTTATATACTGTAGTAAGGGAAATAAATATTAAATCACTTTGAGAATATTCAGTTCTGGACAGGAAATATAGTTGAGTGTGGATTTCCTAAAGTCTTATCTGCCAATTCTCTCTCCAGAATGTGAGAACAGCGTTCTAACTCCATTTTATGTTCTCACATCCCAAGAAAATAAGGAATTAAAAAAAAAAAAAAAAAAAAAAAAACAAGAAAAATAAAGAGGTGTTGAAATGAAGAAATCTTAAAATCTAAAAAGATTCCTGATTTTTTTAATGTTGTCTTAAATTTTTGCATTGCACTATCTCCTTCAAGTTTCCCTAATTTATACATGCTTTACCCAGAAATAACAGTCAGCAATGCATACTAACTTTAAAAAGTCACGTTTATCACATGTTGGTTTCAGAACCAAAAGCCAAATGTCCTCTCTCCTGATGATCCCCATATGGAACAGTTGAATGCAAATATTTATATTAAAATTATTTTCATAGGTGCCAATCTTATGCCTTAAAGTGGTTCAAATTAATAAAAGAGAAAACATACAAATCTTTATAATTTTTACAGTACAAAAAAAGTGAACTATTTGTTAAGTAAAATATTTTGCTGTCTTAAAATTTATTCATTTTTATACTCAGTATCTGTTCTAACTTGGAAAATAAATTTAATGTCATGCAAACATGAAAGAAAAATATGAATATTTGAAGATGTCTCTATGAAGAGTATTCCAACTGGCCAGGAGCAGTGGCTTATGCCTGTAATCCCAGCACTTTGGGAGGCCGAGGTGAGCAGATCGCTTGAGGTCAGGAGTTCGAGACCAGCCTGGCCAATGTAGCGAAACCCCATCGCTACTAAAAATACAAAAATTAGCTGGGTGTGGTGGCACGCACCTGTAATCCCAGTTACTCTGGAACTGGAGGCTGAGGCAGGAGAATCACTTGAACCCAGGAGGCAGAGGTTGCGGTGAGTCAAAACTGCACCACTGCACTCCAGCCTGGATGACAGAGTAAAACTCCGTCTAAAAAAAAAAAAAAATTCCAATCAAGAAGGACACATGCACACAAATAACTTGTTAAAAAAAAAAAAAACTATGAATGTTCCCAAGTTGTTTACCCCTTGTTTGATTTTTGTACAAAGTAGAAATAAATATTTATACTTGAACAAATAAAATATTAACTTTAGATGCTTTATTATAGAGTTATTTTAATAGTAAGCACATATTAGGGCAAGATGATTTTATTTTATAAATATGTTTTATTGATAATGTGTGCTAAGATAAAACTTTTCATGCAATTACAAATACGATATTCTCTTTCTTAAAAAAACTCTTGGTAATTTTATTGGAAAATATCTGTGTGTATGTGAAAATGTAGGTATGCATGTGTTTTTGTGTGTGATGTATAAAATAAGTTATAAAATATTAATTACTTTATAAAATACAAACAACATCAAATTCATGTCTGCTGACGATCTAAAACCTTGAATTTTTTTTTTTTTTTTTTTTTATTCCCCCAGTGGAATTTTACTCTTGCTGCCCAGGCTGGATTGCAATGGTGTGATCTCAGTTCACTGCAACCTCTGCCTCCCAGTTCAAGTGATTCTCCTGCCTCAGCCTCCTTAGTAGCTGGGATTACAGGCATGCACCACCACGCCCGGTTGATTTTTTGTATTTTTCATAGAGATGGGGTTTCACCATGTTGGTCAGGCTTGTCTCGAACTCCTGGCCTCAGGGGGATCCACCCACCTCAGCCTCCCAAAGTGGTGGGATTATAGACGTCAGTCACCACATCCAGCCAAACCTTGATTTTTTTTTTTTTTTTTTTTTTTTGTTTGAGACGGAGTCTCTGTCGCCCAGGCTGGAGTGCAGTGGCCGGATCTCAGCTCACCGCAAGCTCCGCCTCCCGGGTTCAAGCCATTCTCCTGCCTCAGCCTCCCGAGTAGCTGGGACTACAGGCGCCCGCCACCTCGCCCGGCTGGTTTTTTTGTATTTTTTTAGTAGAGACGGGGTTTCACCGTGTTAGCCAGGATGGTCTCGATCGCCTGACCTCGTGATCCGCCCGTCTCGGCCTCCCAAAGTGCTGGGATTACAGGCTTGAGCCACCGCGCCTGGCCAAGAAACCTTGAATATTTTTAAAAAGAATATGTATTGGAAATTGTTTTGTGTAGAATGAATAAAATTTACTCCTGCCTTTTAATGGCTATATAGTGTTCCACTGTAAAATTCTTCAATGATTTGTTTAACCAGTACCTATATATGTAGTATCAACTTTATCACTCAAGATTTTTTATGATAACGTAATAAAAGTGATTTCTGATGTATGTTTATAGTGAAAGGCAGTATTACAAAGTGGTTCTGAAGACATATTTTTAGGCAGAATACCTGATTTATGTTCTGCTACTGGTTATTTAAGATGTTTTAAAAATTATTTTTTTTTGTTCTTCAGTTTTCTAATATATAAAATTGAGAAAATTATATTGCCTACTCACAGGGTTATTGAAACGAATAATAAGCAAGGTTTAAGGCCTTAGAGTAGTGGCAGGAACTTTATAGTAAAAGATCAACAACATTAAATCTAGATCTCTACCCACTGAATGTAAGTTTCATTCTCATCAATGAAATGTCTCACCAGTGAAATCACTGCATTATGCCCACAGCCTAGAAAAGTTGGCAGCACACAGAAAATAGGATTAAGTAAAATTTGAACCCAAATATGATGTGTTTATACACACAGAAAATGCCTTTATTTAATATTTTATTTAATAATTTTTAGATTATAAATAAATATTAAGTGGGCTTTACTACAGATGGAGAGAAGAAAGTACAATCTGACATAAAGATTAGGGAAGGGGAGAGAAGGAGAGATGGAGGGAAAGACATAAATTAAGGGCGTATGAGTGCCCCCAAAGTTCCTTTTCTAAATGCTTGATCCGATTAGAGTTGAGTTTGCATCATTGAGAGAATACTAATACTTGATTTTTGCTTAGTATCCCTACCTAGCATTTAAGTTCCATGGATTCCAGCCACTTGGTTAGGGTCTGTCTCACTCTGCGCAGCTTTTTTCTGACATCTTTCCAGATAACACTACGTCCTGGATAGACTAGCTAGTCTAGTATGAACGGTCTGGTTGCTGGAACCAACCTAACTCGTGGCTATATTAAGATTAAAATCTCTTTGCATGCATAGATTAACTGGGTTCACAAAATGCTTGTAAATTTTTTGGAAGTCAGGATCTAATCTTTTAAGGAATTAAATCTCCTTACCATATGCTTTTATGTTTATTTTATAAAACATATTTGCTAGTTTTTGACAGGCCGTTCAAACTACCTTAATTACCAAGAGTATACAGAAACAGCTATTAACTCCTCTATACCTTGGTTAATGTCTTCATGAATCAGTCACTCTTAGAAAGAAAACAGGGTCATGGGCGAACTAGGACAAACGTATTAACACAATAACTAAAGTACGGTTTTAGGCCATGATGTTATTTATAATGTGCATGCCAAGTTAGAGTGCTCCGTGGTAGAAATGACCTTTCATCCCTTTTATCAAGCATGTAATTTTCTAGTCATCTGAAGAGCTGCTTCTCCTGGTAGCTGTAAATTCTTTAATTACTATTTTAAACACTTATGTTGCATTCCAATGAATACTGTGTGAATGATTTCAAATACTCTACCAGAATGATAACTTATAATGAGGGTAAATGGGCAACTTGAATACTCTTTTAATCTCAGACCTCGTCTGGAAGATTTTTGCAGAGATATGACACTTTCGTTATCTAGAAAGTATTTACCTCTCCACTTGAGCATATTTTTCACATACTTAAACACTTTATAGTATAATTCATTAAAAAATCTAAAAGACTATCTGAAGATAGAGAAAACTAATAAATAATTTTTTCATTTAAATATTATTGCATCCTTTTTGTTCTGATAGTATTCTCTTTCTGCAAATGTATTTGTTTCAAAGATTTATCAAAAATTTGATACCCTAATTATGTCAACTAGATTATATTTTATTTTATTTGTCATAGTTTGCAAATGAAGTTAGTAAGTTAAAATGTTGAAAACATTAAAGATTTGGATAAGAAAAGCTTTTACAATGAAGACTTGGGTTTTACTTTTCCAGTCTTTTCTTGCCTGTATAGATAATTGAATGAGTATTTAATATTAAAATCAATAGTAAATTGAAGTTATAAAGAAATTTTGGCAATATTATTTATCTATGCCAAGCTTTGTGCTCTTGTTAACAGCACCTTATAATTTACAGTTTACTACTTGAACCATTTTCATGGTCTGATCTCTCATAAATCCCAGCTAGTCTTAAACAGTCCTTATCATCAGTTCCAACAAAGCTCTTTTTCAATCGCTGATAATGTTGTATTTCTAGTCTAACTTCAAAGAAATAGATGAAAATATTGGTTGCTACACTTGTGATTTTTGATATTTCAAGTTTTAAATTTTTTTTCAAGATTTATTTTTGTTTATTTGAGTTTCCAAGTTAGAAATGCTTCGTAGCTCATTTGCTAAAGATTAGTTCTTATAGTATATATTATGTAGAGACTTTAAATTTTATTTATATTCAGTATTGTCAGTAGGCTAACTTAGACCACAGTTACTTTTGCCCTACCAAAAAGGGCATTATAGTAAGAATTCTGACAAAAATTATAGGTAAGAATATATTTTATAGGTTCAGTAATTCAGTGTAAATCAGATAATCATTTTCATTGTGTGTATAGACATGGGTCATAACATTTTTGTTTAAAAGGTCATCTGTCTCATTATAAGTAACTTATTATTTTTCTTGATTTTCTTAACCTTAATTTTTTTTTTTTCCTGAGAAAAACAAGAAATGGGGAAAAGATTCCCTATTTAATAAATGGTGCTGGGAAAATCGGCTAGCCATAAGTAGAAAGCTGAAACTGGATCCTTTCCTTACTCCTTATATGAAAATTAATTCAAGATGGATTAGAGACTTAAATGTTAGACCTAATACCATAAAAACCCTAGAAGAAAACCTAGGACATAGGCATGGCAAGGACTTCATGTCTAAAACACCAAAAGCAACAGCAACAAAAGCCAAAATTGACAAATGGGATCTAATTAAATTAAAGAGCTTCTGCACAACCTTAGATGTTTAAGTACTCAATTACTTTAGGCAGAAAACAGGTTTTAGATATAATCACTGTGTAAATATTTATATATTAATTGCCACAAATGATATAATTTATTTCCCAAAATATCACTAATGACCACAAGCAAAAAAAACTTCACAAAAATTCTACATAAATATTAACAATATATATGATTCTGGGAAAATACTTCATGAAAATGCTATCTTAGCTCAAGAAGTCTTTGCTACCATTTATGATTGAAAATTGTCCATTTGAAAGATGAAATATTGAAATCCCAAAGTTGATCTGCACTTATAGCTTCCAATGTTTAAGTATAAATATCTTTGAATATATATATCTGAGGCCTTACAACTAGGGTACTGTTGTAACCTAAATTCTTGAATAGCTAAGATAATTGAGCAGCAGTTGGCAGAAGCAGGGACCTAACCGTCATATCCTCCACAGGAGCAGGGCTTAATGCTTAAAGGGTCATAGTGGGACTAATGGCCTAGACTTCCCTTCTCCTTATTTGTTCACCTACTCCAAGTAAAGAGCAAAGCCTTGGGAGAAGATCACTGGTGGTTGTATTAGTTTCCTAGGGCTGCCATAACAAAGTACCACAAATGGAATTGCCTTAAGAAACAGAAATTTATTTTCTCACAATCCTTGAGGCTGGAAGTCCAAAATTAATATGTCCATAGAGCCATGTTCCCTCTGAAGGATCTAGAGAAAAAAAAACTTTTTTTTCCCCCCCCACTTCTTAGCTCATGGTGGTTGCTGCCAGTCCTGGGCATTCTGTGGCTTGCAGATGCATTGCTCCATTATTTGCCACCACTGTCACATGGTCTTCCCCACACCTCTATGTCCAAATTCCCCTTCCCTTACAAGCACACTAGTGATTGGTTAAAACCTAATCCAGTATAACCTCATATTACCTTATAAGACTCTATTTTTGAAGAAGGTCACACTCATAATGCTAGGGGTTGGGGCTTGAACATATCATTATGGGGTCACAGTTAACCTCCAACAGGGCATGGAGATAGTCAGAGCTGATCCACGTACAGCCACAATATGAGATTACTTGGGACCCTCCCACAATTTAACTGGTTGATTGAAAATTCAGTTGAATAAAGACAGATGACAACATATACACCTTTTAAAAATATTCTCCTAGTCTTTCCAAAACACAAATAGAGAACTTTAAAAGCACAAACCACTACACTATAACAAGGGGATAGAAAACGATAACTTAATTTTGGCAAGTGGATAGCACACGGATGAGTGTAATTAATTTGGCAGAACCCACGTGGCCAAATTGTAATCCCACAGAGCCACAAATCAAGAAAACATTTGATTTGTTCCATGGAATCTCCTCCAAAGCTTCAGAATTGAAAGTGCCAAGCACCTGTATCAGTGAGGGCAGAGGTTGGATTCAGAACTTTGGTTAAAAAGTCTGTTTAATAAGCAGTTGGAATCCCAGATCTTCTACCTTATCCAACGTAACCTTGCTACTTCCTCTCCACTATCCCTGAAAATAATGAAAGAATTTTTTTTCTTTGAAGTAAGTAGAACAGACATCTTTGCACTGAAGTGCAGGACTGAAATCAGGGAAACAAGTGAAACAATAAATATTAAATATCAAGACAGATACTGTGCTGATATGTGTTTAACAACCATCTCTCTGGGAAGAAAGAGCCTTGATTTGTAGTATTTTCCGACCTCTATGGTGTAAATCTTACCACCACAGCCAATTTCTAACAATCAACATGATATCCTTGAATGTCAACTTGGGAAGAAATGTGTACAGGCTCTCAGTATCATTGAACTCATGCCAGTTCCACTGATTGACAGCCATCTAGCCTTCTTTTCCTAAGGCTTCAGAATGCTGGCAGCTCTCCAGAGACACAGTTGAAATATTCTCCTCAGAGGAATCTGACCAGTCTAAAGAAATATATTGATGCTGGACTTCCTCAAAAAAATAATAATAATCTACTAACCCTTTCTACAGCAAAGCTTACAGTTAATAAGCTCTACCCATGGACTTAGAGATTCAATTCTTGAGCTGCTTTGAAACATAAGTACACAACCCAAGATCACTGGATAGCTAAGGAAATCATCTAAAATGAAATATAGACACACACACAAAAAAAAAAAAAACCCAAAAATGAAGGAACTTGGAAGAAACAAACTATTCTGGAAGAAAGAAAAGATCTTCATAAAGATTAGAGAAAACATTGCATCCATGAAACTAGATCAAATTGCTACTTTTAAAATGAGCAGAAAATAAAACAGCTCTTTGAATTTAAAAATAAGAGAAGAAGAATAAAAATCTCAGATGAAGTTTTAAAAATTAAGGTTGAGGAAATAGTCCAGAAGTAGAGGGAAATGATGAAAAAAAAAATACGTGAGAAGATAAGAAAATCTGAGGTCACCCCAGAAGTTCAAAAAATAAGCATCGCAGAAAGAGAAAACAGGGCCTATGTGAGAGAAGTCATCAATAAAGTAACGAATAATTTTTTTATAATTAAATACATGTATTTTTAGATTGAGAGAGCCCAGTACAATGGATGAAAACAAACTCATACCAAAGAAGGTCATCATAACATTTTAGAACACTGGAGAAAAATAAAAGGCTCTGTGAGGTTCCGGGAAAAAAAAAACTAAATATAAAACAGGTTACATAATTTTCAGGGATTAACATTGCTTTGTTCTTCATAGCTTCAAATCTGGAATCCAGGAGGCAACAGAAAATGCTATCTAATTGCAGAAGAAAATGTTTTCCAATATAGAATTCTGTATTCAAACAAAGTATCAATTAACTTAGGGCATTGAATAAACGTGGTTCAGACATGCAAATTCTCAAAAAGTTAAGCTTGATGCACCATTTCTTAGAAAAATCTTAGATGATGTACTTCAGCAAAACAGGATAGTTAGCCAAGAAAGAGTAGCCAATCCAGAAAGGAGGGATTCAGGTCAGGAAGAAGCAAAAGGAATGCCCAGAGTAAGAGTGATGTGAGATCTCAGGATGAGAGCTGCACCAACAGAGGGTGGCTAGTCCACTGTGCTGCCAAGCGGAGGCTCCGGGAGAGATTTCCTTAAGGTGATGAAACTGATGGACTACCTGATGCATCCCAAAGCATTGAGAGGTATTCAGACAACCAGTAGAGAGTTGGAGGGTGAATTCCTAATTTACACTTAGAAAACTAAGCAGATTTTAAAAAGAGAGACAGAGAGAGCACTAAATTCCAGAAGTAAAAGTAGATCAGAAAGAAGAAAAAAGCCATATTTATATCATGTATAACATTTTTTCAGGGATAAGCTTTTAAAATGTCACAATATTTTAATAGCCCAAGAACTCACAATTCTATACTATGTACAATGAAGGACGCGTTAAATTCATAAAACACACCACCTGCTTCTAGGAATGTTGTGTGGCCCCTGCACAAATGTGCTTTCTAAATTCCTAGAATTGCTAACTTAGTGAGTAATGAAACAATTTGGAACTTCTTTTTCCTTTGACTGAATGTTCAAATTGATATAAGATAGGTCTCAGATTTCAAAATTTTTGGTCCAAGACTTATAAAGACAGGTTTGGCCTTTTTATTTACAAAAGTATTTCTTTTATTTATCTGCTGAAGAAGATTAGAAAATATTCTTTCCTCTAAGTTACCTCAGGTGGACTCACAGAATATTAGCACATTAGTGATTTATAAACTTTTCTACTGATATGACTTCCTTATTAAGGGAGAAAGAAAACTATTCTTACAAGTTCTATGAGGCAAGCTTACCTAAGTATAAATCAAAATGTGATTTTTGCTCAAAGCTGTATTCTATTTTTACTAAGGTAATCTTGTTGGTTTATATTGTTTATGAAGTATTAGATAACAGTATTTAAATTAATACATAGACATTTGAATGAGCAAGTGTAATGTTTCTCTTTTATGAAATTTTAAAACGTGATTTTTGAAGCATTTTCTCAAAAGAAATGTGAACTATTTTATTAAATATTTATTTGTTAAAAATATCTGTTACCACGCTTTCTGTGTCCTAGGCAGTGTGAATGCAAGGACAAAACATGTTCTTGCCCTAATAATGCAGCATTTAATCTTAAGAAAGAAAAATACATGCATATTATTTACTGCAATTTTATAAAATACTTTGGAAATCATAGATACAATGTATGGACACCAAAGGAAAATACATAGACAGGGAAAGGCCTTAATAATATTATTGTTTCTGGTAAAACGGAGGAAGATAAATCCACCAAGGAGACTAGGCGATTGGCCAGAGAGGGAGAACACACAAGAAAGTGTCAGGAAATCCAAAGCAGACAGAGTTGAAGATGGCAGAGTGGCTAAGAGGAGTACATGCCACTGAGAGAGAAAAGCGATAATGACAGGAGAGTTAGCAGTCAATTTCACAGGACAGGGCTGTTTGGTTACCTTCCTGGATGTAACTATCATGGATTGGTGAGACTGAAAAAACAGATTTTATCCATTAAAAATGAAATTTGTTACATTTTTTAAAACATGCCCTCTGACTCCCTCCCTCTCCATCCCCTGACCTCTTTCCTGAATAGTTTCTCCTTCTTAACAAAACTAAAAGCTGATACCCTCTTGAGATCACTCTTTTATCTGTGACAAACACAAGTAAAAACTGTTCAATCTCCAACTCAACAAAAGTCAAGGTCAGGAAGACGAAAGGCAAACCTCTCAGTCCTTAATAACATGATTATAAGAAGGGGCAGAACCGCCACTGAGTGCATAGTGTGTACCCACACTGAACAGGAATCTCTGATGCTCGTTTGCTCTGGTATACTCCCTCTAGCTCTTTTTGCCCCTGCCATCTGCCAACTTCCTATTTCCTTGGATTCACACCCTTCTTATGCTGGTGTTGCCGTTAGCCTGTGCTGTTCAAGTCTCTGTGCATAGTTGGTTAAATGCTACAGCTTTATACTTCCTCACCTTCCTAACGTATTTCCATTAATCCTGAGAATTGTGCTTAGGGGCTTACAAGAGTAACAGGATTGTTAGAAAAAAGTGGGAATTCAAGTGAGACTAAGCCTCTCAGGCAGACTGAGCAAAGTGTGAGGAAAAAAGTCTTGGATGAGACGGTGAACCAAATAAGGAGGGACTCATTATTGAGGTAGGAACAGAAAGGCAGCTAGAAGGATATCATAGTAAAAGATGGTAACATTTAATATATTCTATTTTTCTCCATTGTATCTTCTTAATAATGTCATGGATGTTGTCTCTCATGCTGTGTTAGGTTGTGTTCCCAAAAAGACCCTAAAATGAGGTGTGCAAACGATTTATTAAGGAAGTGATGTCAGGAAACACTGGTAAAGTTCTGGGGATCAGGACAAGGAAGGAGGGGAAAAGACAAATAAGGATGCAATCTCAGGCAAAGTCCCTAGAGGGTAGCTTCAGCCTGATTCTACAGAGAACTTTGTGTTATAGATTAAGCCCTAAATGTACCCTGATTGAATCGAGGGACCTAGGCTTTTATATCCTTGTACCTGTCAAGTATTGTTCAATGGCTGTCTGAAGAAATAAGTTCCCAGGCACGTCTGGTTCTCTGTTGTGTTGATGAAATAGCTCCATTACCTAAAGACAGTCATCTGACGGTAACCACAAATAAAAAAATGTCAGGAATAAAAGCCCACCAAGTTAGAAAGAAACATATAGAAAGAAACAAAGGAAAGCAAAAAGTAATTTGTAGGTGGAGTACCTTTATATAAAATTATTGCTTAAGGTAGCACTGAAATTTAGGAGAAAACTGATAATTTCTGAAGAATCAACCATGAGACACATTTATGATACATCTATATGACACTTCTAAGTAGCACATCTTTATAATATATCTGTATAAATATCTTTATAATAGATATAGAGCATAATCTCTGTAATAGAACATAGCTGTCAAATTTTTGTCTCTTCCCTGAGTGCCATCTTGGCATCATGACTTTAGATATCATGTGGCTTAATTTCTGTAAAAGTGCCTACAATGAACTGAGTTGAGTCCTCTTAAAATTCATATATGAAAGCCCTAAACCCCTTAAGCCACTATATTTGGAGTAAGGAGATAATTAAAGTCATAAAGTGGGGCCCTCATAGGATTAGTGTCCTTATATGAAGAAACAGGACTCTTCTCTGTTCCCCATGAGGACACCACCAGAAGGCAGCTATATTCAAGCCGGGAAGAAAACCCACACCAGGAACCAAATTGGGTGGCACCTTGATCTTGAACTTCCCAGCCTCCACAACTGCAAACAATACATTTCTGTTGTTTTAGCCACCCAGTTTATGGTATTTTGTTATAACTGCCTAAGCAGACTAAAACAGTACCATATGCCTGTACTCATGTTTAAACATGGTTTATTCTCTTCAGGGAAAAAAAAATGAAACTTAAAACAAAATTCCAGAAAGACTGTTTTTCCGTGTAATATCAACTATGCCCTAGCTAATGAACAATAATGCAATTTCTGAGCCATCCTTATGTAATTTTCTCATATTCATTGTTATAAGTTGTGCAAGATTGGAATAGACTTCTGCCCTAATTTGCTGTCACACATTTCCAGGTTGAACCTCAATGCTGCCTGTTTGTCTTGGTAAAAGTGTTCTTTCCATGATTTCCTTGCATCCTGGCAGAGTCTGGTCTCTAAGACACTACAGGAAAGACTATGATTTGAAAAGAAAATTCTTATTGGCAAGAACTGCTACTTATTGGCAAGAACTGGCAAGGTCCCCATAAAACTTTTACCAACCTTTTGTACATCTATACACAGAATCCAAAAAAAAAAAAAAAAAAATCTTAAAAGTTCAGGTCCTTCTTAGAACAGGGACCAAAGTATTCATTAACTGCAATGAAAACAATCTATTTACAGGCACACTTCAGAAAAGGGAGTTAGCCATGTGGCTGACATCTCAGTCACCCCACAACCTAATGCCCCATACGTGTAGAGATGAAAACAGGTCCAAGGCAGATTGCTACTGGGAGCCAGCCATCTGTGCTGGCAATATTCCAGCTTATTCTCTAGGGCAGGTATCTTTAACTGACCAGTTACAAAAAAAAATTAACTTGTCCATTCAGTGTGATCAACAATCTAGCCCTAAGTATGACTTAAAATTGTTTGTGAATGGCTATCTTTAAATGGACTCAGAATAATTTCTATCTAGCCCTGTGAATAGTTGCCACATTAGAAATGCTAAACTTGTGTCTATTAAATATCTTAAATACGGTGTAGGTTGGCACTCTAGGAACTGATGATAGAGGTGGGTTTTGTTTTTTGAGCAGTTTTTGGCCTTCTATTGCTGCAGACTCAGTCTTGAGCTCGTTCTCATTGATTCTACCCAGACTTTTTCTCATGTCTACCAGTACTTCTCTTTTTGTTCAATTGCCCACTGGTGCAGTAGAAGTGGTAGTAGAAGCAGGGGGTGTTGGGAAAACTGGATTAACTTTTGTGCTAGTTTATAAGGAGAAAGGAATGGAGAAAGGGAGAAAATTAATGTTAATTCTGTTGCCAAGTCTTTCTCTCCAAGGTACTTTCCTTGGTCCTTGGAAGGAGCTCAGTAATTGAGACAGGAGCAGCTGTCTAGCAAAGCCCATTCTTGAGATTCTCCAATCTGCTAATGAATGGAATTTTTAAACTGTACTTTCTTAGGCATAACTTGAAAGAAGAGATGTAAATTCATTGAGTAATAAATATTTAAGTAAATGAATGCAAGATCTGTGGTGCAGAATAGTTTTAAAGTTTACAGAAAACAGAGAGATCAGAAATTGCCTGAAAGAAGGTAGCATCCTAGCAGGGCCAATGACAAATGAATATCAGGGATGATTTTATCATAAGCCTTATTTGTAATGTACACATTATTTAATTGTTCACATATTTATAGAGCACCTATGATGTGACAAGCTTTAGATTGAGAGGTTAGTAAAGTTGTGGGGAGGACTGGACAGATTAGGTAATCTAGTCATGTCTTAGTTCTACACCTTGAGTCTGTGTCTTTGGGGCATGTAACTGAACCTCCTCATCTCATGGTTTCCTCTTCTGCAAAATAGCAAAGATGAGAAAGATGCATATTCCATGTGGCTGTTATGCAGGTTAATTGTGTCATTGTTTATGCCAGGTTCTACGCATACAGAAATAAGACAAAGCCTCCAAGATTTTCATGGTTTAGTAGCGGTTAAAGAAAAAAAAAAAAAACAGTGATTAAAACTCAGTATGGTAAATGCTATAAGAGAAGACACATACCAGAGCTATGATACTCATAGCAGTGGTTACTCAGTCTGAAGAAAGGGTGATGGTTTTAGAGTTTGGTATGAGTCTTGAAGACTTTACTAGGGAGACAAGAAGACAAGGACTCCAGAAAAGACACAGAGATATGAGAAACATGGTGACTTCTAGGAATCGTAAAAAAATTTAGTATATCTACGGTTAGAAGAGACTCTGGGAGTATGCTAGAGAATGAAGCCGGGTGATAGGGCTGAGTCATGCTAAAATGATGCAAACTTTTTTGTAGGGTTTTAGACAAGTCAGATTCTGGAAAGATGGTTCTAGGTGTAGTGAGGAAGATGTATTTGAGTTGATAATTCCAAGACAACTTAGTAATTCCTAAGAAAACAAAAGAACTGCAGCGAGAAGTTTCATTATGCTGTGAAGCAGGGAAACAGACACTCCAATGGAAACAAGAGTTAAATTTCAGAGCTGTGAAATAGTAGAAAGGGGAGGTAGGGAGCTTTCCTAAGAGGAAGGCATGTGCTAGAGTCTGGTCCAATAGGTTCTTTGGACATCACCAAGCAAAAGCAGGAATGCAGCAGGACAGAGAAGAGGCCTCCATTAACATTCCGAGATCTGTCATATCTTTACCTCTCTTTCAAATAATGAATGTAATAGTCAACTATTATCACAATTATTATAGTATATATCATGTAATTATTATAGGATATTAATGTGATAGGATTATCACAAAAATCCTATCAGGCAAATACTATCATCTTTATTGTATGGATGAGGAAACTGAAATAAGTTTAAGTGATTTGCCTAAGATCAAATAATTAGTAAGAAGATGAGATTAGATATGAACCCACATTAGACTAAAACCAAAGCCCATTTCGATACAACTTTTCCAAACTATCAGCCTCTTTCCTGGTTGTATGTCCTGTCACCTTTCTCCAACCTATAGATTTCCTTATATTTTTTTTTCCTTTCCTCACCTATGACTTGTACGTACTCACTCATCTGCTATCTCTTTTTTTCTGAGCTAGTGAACACATTTGGCAAATGAACACGTTGTTGATTCATGTTCTGCAACCTCAGTCGAATTCTTAGTTTTCCCCAGACAATTTTCTGTGTGCATCTTGTCCATTCTATGATCTGTTCCCCATAAATACCTCTCAGATTGAGACTATGGTCCTTGTGTACTAACTACAAATAAATCCCAACTCTCAGCTGCCATACTTTTCTCCTTTTATGAAGAAAAGCAGGGACTTCACATGGATTTGTTCACATTTCTGTGCCATTTTTGCACCCTCCACACACAGACACATTTACCCATCTCTGACGGAAGTAACAGTTTTGGGATTTCTAAGCCCCTAATGGAATTAACTTTGTTAATTACTTTTCTCACCCAGAGGCCCCAAACCATTCTTCTCCACCATGGTCCTCATTTGCTACCACTGTGTAGACACATTATCATTTACCACAGATCTCTCTTGTCTTTCAAATTACTCTTGTTCAGATCCCAATAACAGTTACAAACCAGGAAATTTCATTTTCCATTGCATAACAAGTATATGGGGTACTTGTTATGATTAATGCCTAAAGTTTGATCTCTGGAGGTTTTTTTGCATACACATTGTTTCTCTTTTCCTCATTCCCTATTTTTCTTTTTCCCTTCCTCTATTTACAGCAGTTTTGCAGCTCTAGGCTTCTGCTACCTCTCTCCCTAATTCTCACTCCATTTCTACATAATAATGGTAAAGGAATCGCTAAGAAAGAAAATTATTCTATCTCTACAGAAGTGGGTGTAGTGATAACAATGGAATCTAGTAGCTAATGCGTTGCAGATTCTTTACTTAGTGGTTAATCTTTTTCTTTTATCCCTGTCAAAAGTTGCAGGAGTAGCAAAAGCAGCATTTCCTAGAGTATCATTGCAATTAAATTCCAAAATGTGAATATTTCTTCTTTTCCTAAGTTTTTGGGTAAAGCTTTCAACGTTGTTGGTGATTTTAGTACAAATCTCTCCAAGTGACAGTGCTTCATTGCTTACTCCTCCTCTGCTTCTGCAAAGCCAATTTGTTATTTGGAGAATGGAGTGTGTAAAGGCCATAGAGCAAAGTCTTTCATGCTCCGTCTAGCATAAAGCAGCTGCAAAAACACATGATTTGGAGCATCAAGGCTATTGCTGAAGACTTTCCCGTTAATGCAGATGTTCAATTTAAATGCATGTGCTTATAGACCCTGAAAGGAGTAAGGTCGACTTGCTATAGGAATACTAAAGATGCATGGTGTTTCTTTCATTTTGGTAGTCACAAGGGTAAATTGTATCCAGGAAGTAAAACACTCTATGGAATGCATACCTTTCTCTGACAGTAGCAAATTCCCTTTCTATATTACATATATATATACACACACACACACACTCTCTCAATAAATGTATGTATGTGTTTATGAGTGTACATCATTACTGTTATTGCTAAAAGTTATTATTGTAGTTTCCCTGGAAGGTACTGGTAAAAGCAAACTCTCTCAAGCATTTTTGACTTTCATGATACAGTTAAAAACATAATGTAGCAGGGGAAGAAGAAAATATTAATTTTCTACTACTATTTCAACACACTATTTTGTCTCCACTAATGTTGAATATTAATGTGCTGAAAATATCAGAATACATTGGCTTCAATGGTTATAGTTAATGTATTCTCTCTGTTCTAAGCAATTTAGATGATTTGTAATTAAGAGTTTACATAATATTGACGTTTCTTCAGTTACTTAACCAAATAGCATCCCTCAGCAATGTCAAAATGAAATAATAGAAACTCCTCCTTGTGTTAAGATTTGCTAAGTATTATTTACATTCTGGAAGAGTTTATATTTTCATTATGTTTTTGTAGTGGAAATATGCTTTTTTTTTCCTAAATACTTTACCCTTACCATAAATTATCTTCTAAGTAAAATCACTAACTTGAAAACGTGGAGGAAAATATTTTTACATTGTCTTTGTACCTTTGTCAAATTTTATTTTAAACTTATGTGATTGTCTAAATGCCTGTTTAGAAAGAAATATATGTTTCACTTTAAAGGAGGGAACCTGTGAAGCCAGAGTTCATGTAACTGCATGAGTTAGTGTGCCCAGAAATTAGTCCAGTGTATAAAAATATGTATTAAATTAATGAATAAAACTAAGTAGAAAAGGATTACTTATGTGGTTGGTTTATGATGCTATATAAAAATGTCAATTTAATGATCTGAGGGAATCACTGACAAACAGTTGTTTTCCTTTTTTGGGGGTTTTATGGTTTTCTGTTGCTGTTGTTGCTGTTTGTTTTGACATGAATCTTACTCTGTCGCCCAGGCTCGAGTGCAGTGAGGCAATCTTGGCTCACTACAACACCCACCTCCCATGTTCAAGCGATTCTCCTGCTTCAGCCTCCCAAGTAGCTGGGACTATAGGCACCTGCCACCCCACTCGGCTAGTTTTTTTATTTTTAGTAGAGACGGGTTTTCACCATATTGGCCAGGCTGGTCTCAAACTCCTAACCTCAGGTGAGCCGTCTGCCTCGGCCTCCCAAAGTGCTGGGATCACAGGCATGAGCCACCATGCCCCTCCTACAAACAGTTGTTTTATGTAAAGACTCAACATTTGGGAGAATGAAATATTACATACAATTTTTTATAGTCTAGGGATCTTCCCCATTGCTGAGGTGGGCAGTCTATATGGAAGATTCCAAATAATAATTATTTCTGGAGAAAACTCTAAAGATTAAACAAATGAATTAATTATGGTGTAGGCAATCTGTGGACTTCTGGAAGCACCCGGTAATGGGAAGATGGTGCATGTTAGGAATATCTCATACTCTCCACTCCTCTAAGCAGCATAGGAAGGATGGATGAGAAGGCAATAGGTTAAGAAAATCAGTATCGGCCGGGTGCGGTGGCTCACGCCTCTAATCCCAGCACTTTGGGAGGCCGAGGCGAGTGGATCACAAGGTCAGGAGACGGGGACCATCCTGGCTAACACAGTGAAACCCTGTCTCTACTAAAAATACAAAAAATCAGCCAGGTGTGGTGGCGGGCGCCTGTAGTCCCAGCTACTCAGGAGGCTGAGGCAGGAGAATGGCGTGAACCCGGGAGGCGGAGCTTGCAGTGAACCGAGATCGCGCCACTGCACTCCAGCCTGGGCCACAGAGCGAGACTCCGTCTCAAAAAAAAAAAAGAAAACAAGAAAGAAAATCAGTATCATTTTCTGCTAATTTTCCTAATAATTTGCACTCATATTTTAGATAGTCTTTAAAACAAAGGAGAACAGCTCATCTTAAGTAATTTGTAACAACACTTACTCAAAATCTAGGACACTTTTTTTTTTTTTTTTTTTCCCACAAGAAAAGTCATTTATTGAGTTTAAAAAGTGTTTCACAGAGTAAAGCACCTGCAGCACAGGAACTTTCCTGAGAGGCCTTTGCTCCACTGCCTGGAGCAGTGAGAAGGCCAAGGAGAAGAGGAGGAGTGCTGGGCGAGGGTAGCTGGGTGTGAGCTGAATTTCCTGTTTCTTCACCCTAACCAATACTGTTGCTTAGTTTAATATCTTATCTGCTCCGGCAAGGAAAATAAATATTTCAATTAGTAAAACTTCTATTAGTAACAGTGGTTGCTATTTCAAGGAGGAGGAGAAAATAGTATGTGGAAAAATGATTTTCCTCATTTATTATTTTCTGTGTATACACATATAAGTACACACCCGTAGGCAGGTAAAAATATGTAAGTAAATATGATGTCAAATTATTATCCAAAGTAGAATTCATATTTTTACCATTCCTAGCTCTCCTGATTATTAAAAAAGAATCCTGATGGATTCAGGTGAAAGATATGTATTTCCATTTAATTATAATTTGTTACAGAATGTCTAGTTAAAATGGTCACGTACCTGTAACTTCATTTGCTTTTTTTCCCCTTTCGAATAAGAATAGGGTTGTTTTTCTCCTTCTGCAATTTGGATACTTTCCAATTAAAAAGGAAACAGAATCTGGGTTATACATTAATTATGATATTCTACTAGCTTATAAAATATATACAATGTATGTAATGTTTGGTATGCAGTTACACTAAACAAAAAAGTTTTTATTTATCTTCTTTTTTCCAAAAAAAAAAAAAAACCCAACAACAACAACACAAGATCTTTTTTAAAAATTACAGCAATATTGAAAGTTTTTTTTTAAATGATCCTGAATTTGAACTCATGACTTTACAGGACAGAGAAATATGTTACAGGAAAGGGGTCCCGATCCAGACCCCAAGAGAGGAGTGGATCAGGACCCCTTTGGTCTTGGATCTCACACAAGAAAGAATTTAGGGCGAGTCTGCAGTGCAAAATGAAGGCAAGTTTATTAAGAAAGTAAAGGAATAAAAGAATGGCTACTCCATAGACAGCAGCCCTGAGGGCTGCTGGTTGCCCATTTTTATGGTTATTTCTTGATGATATGCTCAACAAGGAGTGGATTATTCATTCCACCCCGCCCCCTGCACTTTTTAGACCATATAGGGCAACTTCCTGACATTGCCATGGCATTAGTAAACTGTCATGGTGCTGATGGGAGTGTAGTAGTGAGGACAACCAGAGGTCACTCTTGTGGCCATCTTGGTTTTAGTAGGATTTAGGTGGCTTCTTTACTGCAATCTGTTTTATCAGCAAGGTCTTTATGACCTGTATTTTATGCTGACCTCCTGTCTCATCCAGTGACTTAGAATGCCTTAACCGTCTGGGAATGCAGCCCAGTAGGTTTCAGCCTCCTTTTACCCAGTTCCTATTCAAGATGGAGTTGCTCTGGTTCACATGCCTCTGACAATGGTACATTTATATTAAAAGTCTTGAAGAGATTTTACCAGCTTGATCAATATAGCATGGCGTTTATTTGAAGCATATATAAGTTATTAATATTTGAAAACCTGATTTTGTAACTTCTAGACATGTGATATGATTATTGATTGTCTAAAATTACATATGGAAATTACCCAGCAAAATCATTTCTCTTGTATGTGAATGTACATGTGCATATGTTTGTATGTGTGTATTTTTCAAGAAGACTCAGTGATAATGTTGCCTTTAATGCTGAAAGATATCCTGAATATAGTCTCCCAGACTTTTAATTTTGTGGCAAGGTCCCCTTCACTTATAAAGGATGTAATTAATATATAAGATTTTAAAATATGTTTGTGCAATCAACATTGGGCTAATTGTATTCATTAATATTCTGCTTTTAGAAATGCATATTTTTTGTTGTTTCTAACTTAAAACATTTATGGCACTGCCGGCTGATTCCCTGGGAACTCTGTGTGGAGCATTTGGAAGTGCTGTGGAAAGAGGTAATTATGCTGTTCAGGGAATTTGTCAAGGAATAGTCCTGGAGGAAATTAAATTAGATATGATGGTTGCAGAGGCCACAGCCTTGATTTTGAGCCAAAACTGACTACCACTGTTTTAATTGAGCCTGAAAACTAGAAAGCTGGTAGCCACCTATTACTTGGGAAGACACATCTAATCAGAAATCAGAGTGCATGGTTCTTAATGACTCCAAAAACAAAGAACTGGAACAACCAAATATGAATGGCAATTCGTTAAAATCAATACTGTGATAAATAGAAACTTTCATATTATAATTGATGTGATGCTTTCTCTTTCATATTGCAAAAATATAAATTTTTTACTATCCATGTTTCAAAGAATATGTATGTCATTAGTTTAGCCTTTAGTAATGTATGTCATTACTTTAGCCTTTGTGTAAAAAAACTGAGTAAAATGCTTTCCATTAATGGTGGAAGAACGTTGAATTCAGAGTATTTGGTTTTAAATATTAAAATTTTAAAATTACACTGATAGTGTTAACACGTCGTATTATTTTTATTGCGATAATACATCAAAATTAAAAGACAGGCACAATGTATATATGTTGTATCATCATATTCAAAGTACAGAAATAACTGTGCTGTGATATTTAAAACATCTTATTTATCTGATTTAGTATAATTGCCTTTATAGTTGTAAAAAAATTTGACATATTTTAGACTTCCTTGTTAAGTGCAAATTAATGTTAAACACAACTGTCTCTGAAATATAATTATCTGACTTCTTATTCTGTTTCTTCCTTTAGAAGTTACAGAGCATCAGAACAAAATGTAGTATCTGTTTTGAATGTAATGCCCATCTCTTTGCTTTATCTTACTCAGCATATATGCACACAGTAAGATGAATGTAGCTAATCCATGTCCTGTATTTCAAGAGTTCCCTACTTTGTGAGTCCCTCTAGGTAGACTCATCAAAAGTTTCAGCCGTAAGTAATTTAACAGTGTACATACAGCTTCTGTGGGTTGCTAGCTTGAGAGAACTGCTCCTCTCCAAAGACTCTTCTTTCTTTGTCTAAGAAGTGTGCTTGCTTCTTCCATGCATAAAATTTCAAGGGGGTAGTGTTTTTTAACAAGCAAGCACACTTCCTAGACAAAGATCAATTGAGAGGGTGGAGGAAATCAGTCACCTGGATTACCTTTTCAGTGAAATAAAACCATTTTTGGACAAATTTGTCTTTATGGGCCTAAAACCACTCTTAGCATTCATGAAATGATAATTTTTTTTTATTTATTTATTTGGGGTAAAAAAATAAAATAAAGTTAATGAATTGTAACTTTTAATCTCTTGTATCAAAATAACACTGACATTGTATGGTTCTTTCTTAGAAAATACTTTTCATGTGTTGCAACAATTGGAACATGCAACAGTCTCTTCTTTATTTATTTATTTTAATTACTTTGTTTGTTTGTTTATTTATTTATTTATTTATTTGTTTTGAGATGCAGTTTCACTTTTGTTGCCAGGCTGAAGTGTAATGGCATGGTCTCAGCTCACTGCTACCTCTGCCTCCCGGGTTCAAGCGATTCTCTTGCCTCAGCCTCTCAAGTACCTGGGATTACAGGCACCCACCACCATGCCTGGTCAATTTTTTTCTTTTTTGTATTTTTAGTAGAGACAGAGTTTCACCATGTTGGCCAGGCTGGTCTTGAACCCCTGACCTCGGGTGATCCACCTGCCTCACCCTTCCAAAGTGCTGGGATTACAGGCATGAGCCACTGCATCAGGACTCTTCTTTCATTTAACGTTGCTATTGGAGAATAGAGGGGAACCTTCACTTTGACTCCAACCTCAAATTCTGAATGGAGATTTGATTGCTCTAGACCTTTACCCACTTAGAAATGTTTAGCTGCAGGTAGCTAAGAAGTAGATCAGCTCAGACCTTCTGAAAATGCTCATCTACTGAACAGAGAACTGTAATCACTGGGGCAACTATGAATGGTGTTTAATACTGGTTTTAGTAGAAAATGAAGCATTAGAATCCTTTGATATTTATTTGAATCTTTTCATCCTAAAATGTCTGCTTTATTTCTCATAAAAAAAAAAAAAACCATGTTTAAGACTAACACAAAGAAGACATTCATTTCTAACATTGGCAAGCACTTGGTACAACTGTCCTGCCACCATTTATAAGTGCATAGTTAAATATGGCTTGAAGTCTTTTAGACAGCTAGATTTCTTACCTTAGGGTCTTAAAAACCTTACAGACTACAGGAGGCACAAAAAGTTTACCAAAAAATTTGGAAAGTTGACAGCTCCTAAATTAAACTTATAGATTTCAACACAGACTTTTTTTTTTTAAGTTTAGTCCCCCTTTAGTTATAATAAATCTGAGTGATGAAACACTATCTTTTAAAAATAACTTTCTGCCAATGGATTCGAGATTAGCCATTATACAAAAGTGTGATATTATACATATAATTATTTTCTTGAGCATTGTACAAATTAGATTCATCACATGAGGGGTATCTTATTGGCTAGACAAGGGACATTTCACCAAATATCAACTAACCACATCATGGAACATGTACATAAACACCTAGGAGAAACCACATTTGCTTTGTAGCTTTCAGGGCAGTTTTACACAACTACCAGATTTTGTGGTTTTAATAAATAGAGTGAGTTTCTATCTCTACTTTTGCCAGGTAAAAATCATAACAATTGATAAGGAATATTCTATCAAAAAATCCTTTTTCTCTGTGGAGAAGAGAGCAATACATTTTCTCTACTAGAAGAGGACAGTACTGATTACATTGGAAATCTGTGGCATTTCTTCAGGGTTCAATGTTTGAAGGAAAAAGTTTGGAAGCACGCAAATACACTTAGTTAGTATCTATCTACTGGGATATGCAATATTGTATTATTCTACCTCTTACTGTAAAGATGATGTGTTAAAATAATATAAATGTGTAAAACCCCTAGAAATATGAGAAGTTTACAATGCACAATTAAGTTAAAATCCTCTTGTGAAAAGATATAGACCAAAAGAAATTGGTAGATACTGCATATTCTCATCAGAGCTGAATTTTTATTCTTGTACAAATTGAAGAAAATACCTTATTATCAATTACAGCCATAAAAAGAGTCTATGAATATTTTCTAATTCGTCTAAAATAAACACTTGCTTAATTAAAAATGGAGTGGATTCGACAGGATTAAATCTCATGAATGATCAATTTGTACTTTTATTAGATGGTTTGATGGCCATTCCAAAAAACAGACAATAATACTCAGGAATGTGAGGATCAACATTGTTACATCCATTATTAATATGTCGATGTAATATTCAAGCAAGATTTTTTTTCTCTCCCCTTCTTGATCTTGTCTACAATGTCAAGCAGTGATTAGTTTTATTTTCCTACTATTATTGACTTGGGACTAGGTAATAGCTGGAACATTCTGCCAAGTTTGGTATCTTGGCAATTCTTTGTAACTGATCTACAAGCTTGTGAACCCAGGGACTAAGTAAATACTATGTATGTACCTTATCTAATAGCTGAGCATTAGCAGAAACATTCTACAGCAGAAGTTCTCAATCTTTGTCACATTAGAATTACCCAGGGAAATTTTTAAAAATTCCAGGGACAGATCAAACAGGCCACACTCTCCTGGCAAGGGTCCCAGGCATCAACATTTTTAGAGCTTCCAGGAGATTCCAGTGTGCAACCCAGGTAGAGAATCTAGAAGATACGGAAGCAGAGTCAAAACTGGCAATGAGGAAAATCCCCTACGCTGACACTGAATGTACCATAGATGTAAGTTTTTTTGTTATTTTTTGTTTTTGTTTTTGTTTTTTTCTGCCTGGGGAAGGGATAAGGTAAATTTTGGACCAAATTACCTAGACTTTTGGGACATACCCTCATGTGTCACAAAGTGTGTCTCATTGCCTCCAGGAAACTGACACAGAAGTGAACAGTGTAATTGGCTCTGGCCTCCTTATTGTGGCAAAAGAGCAAATCTGTGTGCCAGGGCCCGTCAGGGCAACACTATGAAAACTGCATTTGGATCAACCTTCATGTTGTCCCCGTACCCCCAACACATAGCCCTAGCCTAATATTATCCTCCTTTTTCCCTTGAAAATCATCCCTCTCCTAGGTTTATCTAGTGTTATATTTATGCTAGATCTAGTTCAAGTGTTTAGACAAAGCAAACTTATTAGTTAATAAAGGTTTAAGTATAATACCTCCCAGGGGTCCCAAAATTTTAATAGAGTCTCTTGAAAGTCAAAAATATAAAAGTTGTAAAACTTTAATGACAGGAGTAACTAGGAGAGGATTAAATAATTGGGCTCAAGGGGCCCTTTACATTTTCCCCCTTCAAATTAAACCAGGTGTGCAAACTTGCCTATTAGATTAAGCCCTACTGAAAACATTAAGCTTCTGTTTATAATGCATTTAATGAATTTGCTGTTATCAGATCAAAAAGTATGTTTTTGTCTTTTTGGAGGAAATATGGAGTATTTTTGGTCATATAGTAGGGTAGTCAATTATACTGGAAAGTAATTATTATTTTACTCATGACAATTTGCCACTGTGCATTACATTTATCTTTATTTACTAAGAGAAATGTGCTAAATACTTGTCATCCTGCATCCTAAATTCTCCATAGATAATTTATAACATAACTTAATTTAAAATGCCAGATATACTATGCTATGTCATTGAATATTAAAGAGATGAAGTATAAATATTGTGAATATAATTGATTTTATAGAAGAAGTTACAACTTCTGACAGTAATTTTGTCTTTGAAAAATAATGCCATCAATCAATCATTTAGTTAATATGTTTATATTCAGGAATGTTCACACTAAAAATATTTTAGCAGTTCGAAGGCATTTAACAATTTAGGTATAATAATATTGTTTTAATCTTTACAAGGAAAATTAGGAGGCTAAGAGCTGTAATTGACACATTTTACAAAAGCGGGCTGAGACTTGATAGCTTTAAATGCCTCAATATAATGTCTGTTAATTTATATTATTTTTAGTACTATGAACTATAACTGATATGCTCAGTCCTTGATATTATTTGCATCAGTTTTGTTTGTTTGTTTGTTTGTTTGTTTGTTTTTTGAGACAGGGTCTCACTTTGTCACCCAGGCTGGAGTGCAGTGGTGCAGCCATGCTCACTACAGCCTCAACCTCGCAGGTTCAAACTATCCTCCCACCTCAGCCTCCCAAGTAGCTGGGACCATAGGTGCACACCACCATGCCTGGCTTTTTTTTTTTTTTTTTTTTGCAGAGATGAAATGAGGTCTCACTATGTTGCCCAAACTGGTCTGGAACTCCTGGCCTCAAATGATCCCCCAACCTTGGCCTTCTAAAATGCTGGGATTACACGTGTGAGCCACAGCGACCTGGCCTGCATCAGTTTTAATTGTCATGTTTCTTTTTGCTATTGCAAAGTGAAAGAATTATTGTTGAAGTAAAAGTTTTTCCACCACCTGCTTGCCCCTATTTGCTGCTCCCCCAACATTCAGGTTCTTCATTTGTCTCTGTCTCTTTGTGTCTCTCTGTCTCCGTCTTTCTCTGTCTCTCTCTTTCTCGCACATGTACACACACACCCCCACACACACAGAGTTCTGTTTTGAAGTGATAAATCCCAGCAGTCATTCACCACAAGCACTGTGAAGAATTATATCATCACTTTAATGGGTAGCTGCCAGTCAGGGAGGTTAATGCATTTGCTCCCTTCCAGTGGCAGAGGCTCCCTCTTCTTGATCATGGCAGAAAAAGAAAATTGACCTCCTGTTCCCAATTTTATAGGGAATTTTTCCTTCCAGATAGGGGTAGTGACCTTGCCAGAGGATCCAAGTATTTTTAAGATCATATTTGACTAGATGATGGATGGCCAGTTACCTGGGCACAAGCATCTGTTCTGATAAAGTTGGGGTCTGGGAATAGGGCAGCTACATGGTAATGAATTTTGCTCTTGCCTCCAGCTGGCAGGAATGATATTCTCAGAAATGTAGTTGATTCTCAAAAGAGATGATTGGCAGTCCTACAATAAAATACAGAATGTTAAGAACCTGATCTTCAATTTTATGACACAACTTTGGTTTCATTCTTGAAACTTGCTCTACTAATAAATTGCTTGTCTAGAACTAATTTTATGCTTTGAAGTTTATCCAGTGAATTCTATAATAGATATTTTAACTTGTCATATAAAAGTGTCTTCCAAGTTTTCCATACTTTAAAAATTTATCATCCATTCTCTTGTTCTCAGTGTGTGTGGAAAGGTGTTCACATTTGCCTACTTACTTGTTTTCTAAGTAATAATGTTTTGGCATAGGAGATTACATTATGATTTGTATGGGTTTTGTAAATCTTTCAATTCTTCTAATTTTAGCGTGACCTAAGTTATATTTTCTCATTTTCTTAAAAAGTGTGTGATACAGGTATACAGTTATGAAATATATTTTATTTCTTGCCCCTTATGGCTTTTCTAACCATGCTGTGCTATCAAATACTAGGTCTTATTTATTCTATTTTTTTCAATCCATTAACCGTCCTCACCTCCACACCATAAGCCCCCAATTCCCTTTCCCAGTCTCTGGGAACCATCCTTCTACTATGTCCATCGTTCAATTATTTTGATTTTTAGATCCCACAAATAAGTGAAAACATGTGATATTTGCCTTCCTGTGCCTGGCTTATTTCATTTAACATAATGATCTCTAGTTCCATCCATGTTGTTGCAAATGACTGGATCTTGTTAGTTTTTAAGGCTGAATCATATTCTATTGTGTGTATGCACAACGTTTTCTTTGTCCATGCATCTGTTGATGGAACTTACGTTGGTTCCAAATCTTAGCTATTGTGAATAGTGCTTGCCACTGATGTTTGAAGCTTATCAAAAATTACAGGAAAGCAGATCAATAAGAATAAATTGGTTACTTTTTTTGTACCCAAAGCAATACACTTTTTGTGACAGCTTCACAAGAACTGAGCAAATATACAATTGTATCTTCAGCATAAATTCTTGTCTTTCCATAGTGATAGAACTAATTTTGTAATTCTCATGGTTTCCAAAACTTAACAAATAAAAAATTTCTGGAGAGTATCCTCTGGACAATTTCAGTTATTATTCTATCATTTCTGTAATTATGAGAAAAATGTGATATTGATAAAGTGTTCAAATTATACAATAGTCATTGCTTTGGTAGTATGTCAGTCTGAAAACTACAGGTTGAGGTTAATAGACTTAGGTTTTTAAATTAATTTTATTTGCTTCTGATCTTTATATTATCTGATCCTCTGTGTTAATTTTTATTTATTTGTTTTGATTGGGTTTGTAACATAAACTGCAACGAGATAGAACTTAGGATGAGTGAGACTGAAAATCAGGTTTTATGAAAAAAGGCTGAAATACTATTTTAAAAATGTGTACTTCCAAAGGTATCTATGACCTTTTATTAAGGGTAATATTATTTGATAAGTCCCTAAAATACGGGAAATATCTGTAATGCCATTACTGAAAACTTATGACTCATCTTAATCCACAAAGAAACCACTATATAATTTATACAACTTCTTTTGTTATCATAACTTGTAATAAGCAAAATGAATAATATCCAGAAATGTTGATATTCAAATGACAGGTGACAATAGGAAGTTTTATAACTTTCTCCGTGAGCTTCTATTTTTCTAATTTGAAAAATAGAAGCCATTTGAATCTACTGGTGGAGTGAAGGGTAAGTGAAATTACGTATATTGAGTATTTCACGCAGTATCTAACAGATAAGAGCCTTTCTGTGAATGTGAGTTGCCCTCCCTTCATAGCTTCCAGAGAAAACACGGGTGGTCTTCTTAGGTACTATTTGCCTCACGACAGGTTATAAACAACAGGGATTTCTGGAGAGTAAATCAATACTAACTGAGGATTGCCAGAAAAGGAAAACAGAAGAAGAATTTAGTAGCAGCTTAGTCACTAAGGCAACTTTTTGTGAAAGAAAGTCATCAGTGAATTGTACACACAGCATTGGTTTGTCTTCTCTCTTCATGTTTCTCTTAGCCACATCTAAAGAGAACCCATCTACCCAGGGGGCCTATTACCTAGTAAGAAGCATCCGGCTCACATGGTAGCTGCTACAGTAATTGAGGCATGCAATTTAACAGCAAATAAGATTTTGGTGATTGTCTGACAGTTCCAAACCTATGAAGTAATGGTAAATCGCACACAACCTCATCTCTATATCCACATAGCATCTACCGACAGCATTATTTTCTTTGTTATTATAATGTAGCTGAGTAGGTTCAATTTCTATTAAATTAACAGGATATAAAATATTATAAAGTTGCACTTCATTCTACCTGAATTTGAAATTCAGTTATTATTCTATCATTTTTTTAATTATCAGAAAAATGTGATATTGATAAAATGTTCAAATTATACAATAGTCATTGTTTTGGTAATATGTCAGTCTGAAAACTACAGATTTTTAAAGGTACAACCATTTCAGATGTCAGATTGCAAACTCCTGGTATATCTGGAAACCATGTGTTTTTGGAAAGAATGTTTTACAGGATTAAATTACGTGAGTTGAGGGAAGGCTTTATTTTTATAAAGATAAGACTGAAGATCTTTATTAGAGGTCAAGTGAGGAAAATGTAGAGGCTATTTTGCTGTGATGCTGTAACATCACTTCAAACCATGCATCTGTAAGAAAACTGACAATTCTGTTTCTGTCCTTACAAATCAGCCACCAAATTAAGTACAGTCTTGTGCCTCGTAACAACATTTAGGTCAGTGGCAGACTACTTATATGAGGGTAGTCTCATAAGATTATAATGCAGTATTTTTATTTTACCTTTTCTGTGTTTAGATATGTTCAAATACACAAATACTTATCATATTACAATTGCGTATAGTTTTCATCATAATAACATGCTGAACAGGTTTGTAGCCTAGGATCTATAGGCCATATATAGCCTAGGTGTGTAGCCATAGGTAGCCTAGGCTATACCATCTAGGTTGGTGTAAGTGCACGCCATATTTGCACAAAAATGAAATTCCTTAATTATGTATTACTCAGAATGTATTCCCATAAATAAGTGATAAATGACTGTATTAGAAAACTCATAAAAAATTTAAAGTTTAATAGTAATAGTAAGAATAAAATATTTAAATAATTTTTGCCTGCCAGTCTGGCACTTAGAATTCAAATTTCAAGGGTAGAGTAGAAATGCTTTGTATAATTTATTTCAGGTTGAGCTTATAAATTAATAAATAAAGAAATAAAACAAATTTCCTAGGAAATAAAGACAAATTTTTCTCTTGCAATCTGAGACGGGTATGGATAAAAAGAAGAAATATAAAATTGACCCAAATTATTATTGGTAGAAAATTGAGGTTTTAACTTAAAATATACAGTAGCTGTTTACACTGATCACAGTAATCACGTACTTGTGAAATTTCCTATTTAACTTTAAGCCTGTATGATGAGCCCTGAGAGTAACTATGTCCACTTGACAAAATGTAATGAAGAAAGCCCTATTTCAACAGGGGAAATTTGCTTTCACTGCCCTTGAATCATAATTTATTGACATCAAAAAAATAAAAATAAAAAGAGAAAGAAACTCATATATATTTGTTGGCCATTGGGTACTATGAATCATTTGATTCTTACAGTAGTCCTACCAGTTAGTTATTATTATCCCTATTTTACGATGAGGACAGGGAGACACAGACAAGTTCATTCATTTAACATATCGTTATCTAGTGCTTACTAAATAAACCATAAGAACTGGTCTATGCCCTGGGGATATCACAGTGACCAAGATGGAAAGGCTTACAACTTCTCATGGAACATGTTTCTTGTCAGAAGAGAGAAAACATATATAAGTAAAGAAAAACCCATCAAACAAATTTAAAAAAAAAACACAAAACCTAGCAGCATTCATGCATTATAGGATATGAAAAGAAAATGGTGCAACTTAGAATGCCTGGTTGGAATCTTTAGATTTCCTAAGACTGGGAAGGCTTGTTTATTAAGCCTTATTATTTCTTAAGACTGGGAAGGCTTATTTATTTCTTAAGACTGTGAGGGCTTATTTCTTAAGACTGGGAAGACAGAGGGAAGGTCTAAATGAGAACAGGAGCCAACTGCGTGGAGGTCCGAGGGAGGTGCGTGGCAGACGGACGGAGAGTCCAGGCCAAACTCTGTAAAGCCCAAGCCCTGGAGCTCTGTGAGGAAAGGAGAAAGTGGCGCAACACCGGGGCTGGGGAAGGCAGCCAAGAGATAGTGACAGACCTTGAGCCAGGTTTTAATCTAAGGGAGTTGGGAAACAGTGGGAGGAACATCACGACCCAATTTATATTTTTAAAGAAAGAAGTGATCACTCTCGCTACTGTGAGGTGAACTCATTGGTGGTGGTCGAGGGAGGCATGGAGGGGAGAAGACAGAAAGATAGGAAGACCTTTCAGTGGTCCAGATGAGAGGTGGTTGAGGCGATGCTACTGACAGATAGTGTGGCACTCAAGAAAGAAGAATCAGGACAAATCCTTAGTTTTTGCCAAGAGCCAAAGAACCATTTACTGGGTGGAAGCCTGGGAAAGGAGTTGGTTTGTCTCTGGTAATCAAGACCTTATTGTTAATTTGCTAAATTTCAGAAGACTTTTAGACTCTAAGAGAAGATAGCTATTAGGACTTGGCTGAACAAGTATGTATTTAGGGGTCAAGATAGGAGACAAAAATTTGAGAGTCATATTTGAAAAACTTAAATTATCAAATATTCAATCCCACATGTGAAGAAAAAAATGTTATTCCAGTTTTAGCTAATTTACTTCTTTGTTGTTATAAGATGGATTATTTACTAGACAAAACATGTTATAGGCCAAAGGTCAATAAAGTTTTTGCTAGAGAAAAGTACACAATTTCAACAAAAACATAAAAAATTTTATATGTATTAACAAGTTACATTAGACCTGTCATTAAAATGATCAAATGAAGATATAGACCAGCCTGGCAATAATACCCTGTCTCAACTAAAAATACAAAAATTAGTTGGGTGTGGTGGCATATGCCTGTAATCCCAGCTAGTTGGGAGGCTGAGGCACAAAAATTGCTTGAACCCAGGAGATGGAGGTTGCAGTAAGCTAAGAATGTGCCACTGCACTCCAGCATGGGTGACAGAGAAAGACTTCCATCTAAAAAAAAAAAAAAAAAAAAAAAATGAAGTAGATGATAGACCTATTCAACTTCTTAGCATGACTTAATTTCAATTAAAAATACAGATTGTAGAGAATACATTAGTTCTATAACAGGATGTTTTTGAGTTGAGATAAAACCAAAATATATTTATGATTTAAATAATATGTAATTATATTGCAATTATGTATACATTAGCCAACTTTGTTCATAAATCAGAAGGCATCTAGTAAAATGCATTTTGTTTTATGGTGGTGCAGATTAAGTGAATGCAATAAAAATTGTTAAATATATATATTAATGTGAATAATTAATATTCATTTAATAATGAAGAAGTAACCAGATATCATCCATTTATTTTAGACCTAATCCTAAGAAAGAATATGATGTAAATGTATAAAATAATGGTAACTTATTAAGTTTTAAATATTGTATAAGAGCCAATTTTCTGTAAAATGGCATAATCCAGAAAAGCTGACTTTTAAAATATTGCCGTAAAATGAATCCTACCTAAATATGCTTAACATTAAAAAATAAGTACCTAAATAAAATCAAAGCTTTGTTACCGCAGACAATTTCATAGAATACATGAAAGTATTTTGAAAGGAAGAGGTTGGGCATGGTGGCTCATGCCTGTACTCCCAGAACTTTGGGAGGGCGAGGCAGGTGGATCACTTGAGGTTAGGAGTTCGAGACCAGCCTGACCAACATGGTGAAACCCCATCTCTACCAAATACAAACATCAGCCAGGCATGGTGGCGTATGGCTGTAATCCCAGCTACTCAGGAGGCTGAGGCAGGAGAATCGTTTGAACCTGAGAGGCGGAAGTTGCAGTTGAGATCGCGCCATTGCACTCCAGCCTGGGCAACGAGAGCTAAACTTTACCTCAAAAAAAAAAAAAAAAAAAGACTCCTAGAAATCTGTTTTCTTTCTCTCCCCTCCTTTAAATACGTTTTTTGTTACTGCTGTTTTTTGATTTTTTGAGACAGAGTCTCATTCTGTCACCCAGGTTGAAGTGCAGTGGCCCGGTCTCAGCTCACTGCAACCTCCACCTCTCAGGTTCAAGCGATTCTCCTGCCTCAGCCTACCAAGTAGCTGGGACTACAAGCACCCACCACGATGCCTGGCTAATTTTTGTATTTTTAGTAGAGATGGGGTTTCACCATATTGGCCAGGCTGGTCTCGAACTCCTGACCTTGTGATCCGCTCGCCTTGGCCTCCCAAAGTATTGGGATTACAGGCGCAAGCCACCACACCCAGCCTCTTTTAAGTACATTTTAAGTGGCTAATGTTGCAGAAAAATGCTACAGTAGTTCATGTATATTCTTGGCTTCCTTCTGCTTTAGCTGAATATCTATGACATCTTATTATAAAATACTCGTTAGTCAAAATTCTGGAATTCTCACAAACAAGCACTCTATTTTGGGTAAAACCACACGTTTCTTATTCCCACATAATTTGCCAGTTGAATAGGTAGGACTTTGCTGATGTCCAAATTCAGCCTCTGGAAGACTGAGAATGCCCCTTGGCCACTTCTGATGAATCACATTGTGTGTGTGTGCCTGCGCACACATGTGCATATGTGTATTTAAACTTAGAAGCATTTTATATAAGCTGTTAATTGTTAACTTGATTAATTACTCTAGATAATCAAGAATTAAGTTTATGAAAGAGGCTGCATGAGATAAAAAAGGGAATTAACTCTATTTTTAAAAATAAAACACCTTTAAAATATATTTCCAACATAAGTGATATACAAATTTCTACATTTAAGGGTCCAATTTCCTTCATCTCTCAGCCATGACCTTCATAACATAAAACTTAACAGTTTAAAAATTCCTTAAATTCAAATATGGACAAGCAACTTTAATCCAACAGAAAAATAGACAATGAATGTAATAAGAACAATCACAAAAGTAAAGTACCCTAAGATATATGAAAAGATGCTTAACTTCACCTATAATAAGAGAAATTCAAATTATATTGTCTCAATCAAATTAGCAAAACACCCTAAACTTTAATTACATATGGTTTATGAGGTATGGGAATACAGGCACTCTTGCATATAGTCAGGGAATTTTAACGTGATAAAATCCCTATGGAAGCGAAGTTGGCAGTATTTGTTAAAATTACAAATGCTTTTGACCTGGTAATTCCACTTTAAAATTTATCTTACCAATATATTTGCACATCTGTGAATGGACATATATTCATATATATACATTGCAGTGCTGTATTAGTAGTAAAAATTTAAAAGATTTCAAATGCCCACCACAGTGATCCATAAAACAAGATGTTTCTTGCAACTATAACCTCTCTAAGTTTTGATACACAAATACTTCTCAGATATTTTAAGTGAAGTAAAGAAAAGAAAAAGGTTGATATTATGATTCCTTTTGACTGTAAAAAAGCTGAGAATTAATAAAGATTTATACATCTAATTTGCTGCATACGCATAAAAAACTTGAAGGAATGCCCAAGATTTTAGACAAGATTAATCCGTTGAGGGCAAGGGAGTGAGAACTAAATAGAAGGAAAGTCCAGATGGGAGGAAGTTTATCTTTATGACTCTAAACCTTGATATTCTTTTGGGTTTTGTACCATAAAATGTATTCTCTTATAAAGGGCTGGGCACAGTGGCTCACGCCTGTAATCCCACGACTTTGGGAGGCCAAGGTGGGCAGATAATTTGAGGTCAGGAGCTTGAGATCAGCCTGGCCAACATGGTGAGACCCCATCTCTACTAAAAATACAAAAATTTGCAGGGCATAGTGGCACACTACTGTAATCCCAGCTCTTCAGGGGGCTGAGGCAGGAGAATTGCTTGAACCCGGAAGGTGGAGGCTGCAGTGAGCTGAGATTGTACCACTGCACTCCAGTGGGGGCAACGGAGTGAGACTCTGTCTCAAAAAAATAAAAATAAAAAATAAATAAAAACAAAAGTGAATGTGCCTGATTTTATTAAGTACACAAGTTTGAAAAAACCTTGTTATCTAAAATTAATTTTCAGAAATAAAATGATGGATACTAAAATCTGATTTGTGTTATGTTTATAGAATTATATTGATCTTTAGTATTCCTCTGAAACTCCAGATATAGTTCCTAACACAGTGGATGTTCAATATACAGCTGATGCTTAAACAACTTGGGGGTTAGGGATGCTAACCCGCAGTGCAGTCTAAAGCTAGAGTATAATCTTCGAATCCCCCAAAACATTACTAATAGCTTACTGTTGACCAGAAGCCTTACAGATAACATAAACAGTTGAGTAACCCATATTTTTATGTTATATATATTATATACTATATGGTTACAATCAAATAAGCTAAAGAAAAGAAAATGTTATTAAGAAAAAGAAAGCCATAAGAGAAAATATATTTACTATTTATTAAGTAGAAGTAGCTTATTATGAATGTCTTCATCTTAGTCATTAAATACATCTTAACTTTCGTTTTTACTTTTCCATATACCATTAAATAATAATTTACATATGACAAGAACACAAGGAATCTGAAAATTACAAATCACATTATTTTGTTTTCTTTGAAGAATTAAAATGCTATTTAATGTCTAGGCTATTCCTATGTATATTTGAACTCCTGCCTTCTTCGGAAAGTGGTTTATGACTGAGCAACTTGAAGTACGACAATGCCTATTGTACACCTTTGACTTGTGAAAATAATAGAACCTAAAAGTTCAAAGAATGCATGAAAGACAAGCCGATTGTCCATTGCTAAAAAGAGCAATTAGCAAATCAATGAGCTGGTCCTTGTTTACACTTTTTAAAAAGTTAATTGCTTATTTCTTTACGAATCTGTTTCAACATTATAAGCCACTAGTGATCATCAGTCAAATCTGTCAAATTCATCAAAGCATGTTGTGAGAAACCTTTTCTTTTGAACTATTACAAAGTTAAAGAAAATTTCTAATGGCTATTTCCATATTTCATTCTCATTAACAATGCTTACTGCCTGAAATTCAATTTTTTTGTTGTTGTTGAATTAACCTTAGGACAATATTGAATAAGGTAATTAACTCAGAAAACCATGACAAGTTTAGTTAAAGTGATGAGTCTCAGGAAATCTTTAGTTGGCAGGTGACCGTGGAACAAGAAATGTGTATTTAAGAAGGAAACACCTCTCCCCTGGTAATCTCTTTTTGTTTGAGAGCTGAAAAATGTGTGTTCTCCTCTCCTTCATCTTACACAAGAAACTATAGCATTTAAATATGTTCTGACAAAGTGTAGAGAACTGTCTTTGTAATATAGTGATGTCAGTGAGTTTTAAAACTGTGTCGCTTGCAGGTTAAAAGGAAAGGCCACGAGAGGAAATGACTAAATCCTCAGAGTATATCTTCATTGACAGCTGATAATTAGCGTGCAGCTTAGCAATAATAATTAGTTCCCTCTTTAGAAAATTTCCGGATGAACTCTGAGTTGGTGCATTTCAGTTTCATCTTATTTCTTTGTCCATTCCCTCCCCAAGCAATTCCTGTTATTTTTAGAGTAGGAAAACTCAAGAGGAGCTTGCTTCATTTAACTGAGTCAGCACTGTCCATTATTTGCACTGTGTTTTCTTGAGATAACCTGAGAGTAGAGTTTCTTCTGTCCCCATCTTCCTGCATATTTTCTGTTTCTTTCATCCAGGCAGCTTGAAGCAGTATGAAGGGATTTAAAGAAATCAGCCATTGCTTGGTAAATATGCCAAGTCCAGGGACCATGATTTGGAGTTCAGATAATTAATATGACTTAAAGGAGTGACTCTAAAACTAAGAAAGGAAAAATTCTTGAGGAGGGAAGAAAGCCTTGCTTGCCTTTATATTGCCTTCATCATATGCAAAAAATATTCAATACATTTTGAAACTCCATGGCAAATTAGGTAAAAATATTTACATTTTCTCACAAGTAAGATATGTAAAACTAAAAATGTCATGAATCAATAAGTCAAAGCAACAAAAAATTTTGTAATTATTTGAGATAGTTTATAAAATATACAATAAAGGTGATTAAAATTGAATTGATATTAACCTGAATTTTTCTATTTATGTCATTGCCATTAAATTATTTTGAATTATCTCAATACAACCTCTTAAATATTTAAAAAACCTTCTATCGTATTATTTATATCAGGCTCTGCAAAAAATGCATTCATTTCTGATGCATTATAATCTCTTAATAGACTAGACTTTGAATTGCTAGGGTATTTTTAAAATAATATTTAGAAATCTCATGTGCATTGTAACAAAGCTCTCCAGTCAACTTCTGTTGTTCAAATTTTGTCACCAACACTGACCAAAATAACCTTAACTCTGTACTGAATCTCTAATAAATTCTCTTTTTGCATGCAAAAAATGGGGAGAATAGTGTTTCTGAGGAGGTGTCACAATGATTACATGACATAAAAATGTCTAGCCCTTAGATAATACATACTATGTAACTGATCAATAAATATTTATTAACTGTTATTATCACCTTGAGAGTTAGGGTGGGGAGGATCAGTACCCGGATATAGGAGGAAATTTGGTTGCTTAAAAAAGGAGACATCTCATACGTCTTCCCCTTTTACTTATATAATTTCATTTTGGGTAAAGTAACACGTTCACTGGAGAAAATTTGTGTAATGTAGAAATTTTACATAGATCTCTAGAAGAGCCTGAATTCTCATTTTCACTAGTTATTGTAATTTTTAAAAAACCACTAAAATGACATTTTCATCCTCATTCCTTTGAACATTTAATGAAGTTGAATTCTTTTTATGCAAATTCACTTTTTGTGTCCTCTTTGATAATGTGCTATTTACAGAACAGAGGTGATATTTTTTCTTCTTTCTTTAAAATAGTTTTTTTAAACATATTAAAGGACTGTATTAAAAACAATTTGTTTCCATTTGTGCTATATGTATATTTTCTTCCCCAGATTTCCCCTAATAATTATGTTTCTGCTTTTTTCTTAAACTTCAGAATTCCATGATTTATCAAACTTTACTGCTTTGATCTCATTAATTGTTTTATGTTTATAATGCTCTCTTTACAAATAAAGCATACTTCAATTTCTATGAATTTCATATGAATGAGATAGATGAAAGTCTGCTCATTCTAAAATAAATTGGAAATAGAAGCATTCTTCTCTATCCAGATATGAAATTTATTCTCCAGTCATGTGAGTGACTTTCACAATCCAGTTATTATCAGGAAAAATGACTTCAGATCAATTAATGAAAACTCAAATTTTGATATTTGGCAGATACTCTCCAACATGCAATATAATTATATAGTCATAAACATCTATATATGATTGAACATCTAACCATCATGAACACCTAAACATGATTATATAATCATGAAAAGCTATCAACAGCAGGCCAACTTATTTAGTCTAGCAGAAACACAGATTGCAACAAATTTATGGTATTATAAATTTGTTCATGAATAAAGACAGACTGGCTAAGTTTGCTATGGAATTGAGACATGCTTCATGTTGACTGCTCTGACCCCATACACATTAATTATAGAAACTACACATTTTGCCATGTGGCTTCCACATTTTAACCACAGATGGATAATTGTTCACAACACATCCAATCTAGAGGAAGCCAGCAACCCATGAATTATGAACACTAGCTGACACAATTTCATTATTTCCCTTGAGAATTTGAATTGCGAAGTGCAGGAGCCATTGTCACATTGTGGTGATGTGGGAGCTGGAAGGTTATATCTTATATATATAATAAATATATATTACATATAGGTTATATATAATAACCTATTAAGTCATTTTTCCTGATAATAACTGGATTGTGAAAGTCACACGACTGGAGAATAAATTTCATATCTGAATAGAGAAGAACGCTTCTATTTCCAATTTATTTTGGAATGAGCAGACTTTCATCTATCTCATTCGTATGAAATTCATAGAAATTGAAGTATGCTTTATTTGTAAAGAGAGCATTATAAACAAAACAATAGGATATATTATCTGTGGTCATGAACAAACTAATGAATAAGCCCTTTAGAATCAGTACAGTGAAGCGGTGGCATTAAGAGAAGCAAGAAGCAAGAAGCAAAGATGCAGCATCTCCTAAGAGATAAATTACCTTGGCTTCTTTTTGTTTTCTGATTACCATGAGGCCAGGATTTCTGTCCTCACATTTACATTACCTTAATTTAATCTCTGTTCATTGCAATCATTAATATTCCAAATAATGTGGCTACCCAAGGCCATAAAGTGACTTTTGGTGGAGTGAATTTTGATGTTAGTTTAGTTGTCTTTCATTACGGGATGTAATTATAAGCACAGGTATGGAACTTGACACCTTAATTCTGAGTGATGTTGAATGTCCACCACAGTATTTTTCAGTATACTTATTACAACCTTAGAAGAAATTTCTCTTAGTTCTTAATACTAGATAATGCTCCTAAGCACTTGATAGTTTTTTTTCCTTGTATTACAATGACTTCCTCTACTTTGGATTTTGGGAAGCCTGAGGCCAAATTTGGGATTCATTTTAACGATGTATTAGATATTAGAGGATGACTTCCAGTTAAATTTATTACAACCCACTCATCTTACTGTTTTTCTCTTACCCTCACTCCCCTAGAAATATATTTATTTATTTGATTGGATATATTTGTATAAGTCATCTCAGATCCTTTATGGAAAGAGGCAAATTAATCAAATAAAGTAGAAAAATCGAGTTAACATGGAATAAATAATAGTAAATATATAACAAACATTCACATTCTTTTCAAAAATAGTTTCTATTTTAGAATGGCTCTGTGTCCATTATTACAGATATATATGTAAAGCACAAACATTCATATATAATGGATACTTCTAACCTTTCTTAACTTAAAGTCAAGGATATTACAAAATTGTAACCACTTGAGAAAAGCAGTCTAGGCCTTAAGAGAAAATTAAAGATCAAGACAGGATTTATGCCAGTGAAAGTGGACAAGAAAAATATAAACCATGGCATTCATAAACTCTAGTTAGTGCTATGATTTTAAAATAATGTCTATCTACTGACAAGTCTTAATGTCTTAGGAATTCAATTGTTGTCACTGTTTTGTTGTATGGTGTTGGTCAGGGTAGAGAGAAGTCGAAGCATTCAATGCATTTTTTCTTTTCTTATATTATGAAATGTTTAAAGAAAACTACAGCCTGTTCATTAGGTTTTATAAATTTAAAAAATGATCTTAGAAATTATTCTAAGAAGTATCTTCATAAATAAAATGATATTTCTCAATTTATTACCTATGGTATGTAAGGATATTCAGTTTTATGTATCCAAACATATTTTGGCAACAATTTTCTCTGAGGCAATATGAATGAATCAGGAAAAGTAATCTCCAAAATTCCTTATTACATAGTTTTTTCACTGACCCTATAAACATTAGGGTCAGAGAAAAAGTTGTAAATGAATTTTCTAGCTACTTCACTTTAGGCAAACGTAAACATGAGACATCTGATAGTTAGACTTGCTATTCACCACTCCTTCCCTTTGATAAGCTTCTAAAAGTGTGAAAAACAAAAATACAAGCTCAGCACTGTACTTTAAATGACTCCATAAAACATCTAAGTGTCGATTTGCTTCTTTCTTTTTTTGCACTCTTTCATCAGCTTCATTTTAGAAATGCAATTTAGTCAAAGAATTAAGAATTTTAAAGGTGGAAGGGTGATTAACAGGTGAAGAATCCAGTCTAAAGAGCTTAAGAGGTTGTTCAAGTTTACCTACGCAATTATTGTTAAAGCCAAGACTAAAACCTGGCCTTCCAGATTCTCAGTCTACAAAGACCTTTGGTTATAATATACACATCTGTTATACTTTAATTCTCATGTTTTTAGAGGTAAATTGAGTGATTTTTATTGTAATAGTGTATGACCACAGGATAGTCATTAAATTTCTGGGCACCTAGTTTTCTCCAGTAAAATAAAATACACTGGTAATTTAAACTGTTATACAGTAGTTGTTTACTGTTTTGTAAAAGACAAAATATATATATGTAAATGTACAGATCATTAAAAACGAAGATTCACAACATTTTCATATGTTGTATGCACACTTTGGTTCTTTCCCTTTGCTTTCTCCAAAGTACATATCCACAGAAACATGGACATTTTTTGTGATCTCATAGGATAGATTTGGCCATTGAGAGGAAGAATAGGTTACAAGAGGTGATACATCAGAATAAAATAAGATTGATGATTCAATAATTAGTTTCCACTATTATTTACAAAGAAATAAGAACTACTACTTTTAGACTGTTACAACTGTAATATACTTAGCAAGTAGGCAAATTGGTAAGTGGTAAAAGCAAGTAGAAGTTGGTGTCTATCTTGCCACGTGCATGCAGGGGTAATGAGGTACTAATCACCTCATTGGGCAGCAGGCAAGGTCATCCCTAGATGGAGTCACTCATGGAGTGCCTCCTTTACTGACTGTGCTGCCTCTTCCTAAAATCCCTCATAATTGAATCCTCTCATGACTTTGTCTTATTTCCCAGCTTAGTCCCCTAAGCTCTACACCTGAGTGTTCTGGGTAGCTCTGCAGCCTAGGAACCTATTCAAGCTAGTGTGTAACCATCCTTTCGTCAGTTGTACCCATTCAGATTATTTCACTGTGCATTAAAACTGAAAAGTGTTGCCAACTATTGGAATAACTGGGGAAACTTTTCTAAAAATCCACTTAGCAGCCCTGATATAAAAATAAATGCTTATATATAAAGACAAAGTATAATGATAACAGACCATTTTGAGCTATATTTTTGTTATGCCGGTGGATTCCAACCTGTGCTTCTCTTGCTGTATGTAAAGGAAAGCAGTATGATTCTACTTGGACAAAATTATTAAACGGAAAAAATTGTCTTCCAGGATTTAAGAACCTCTAATTTTTCAAACGATTTTATTTTCCTTCCCAAAGAAGTTGTGAGGGTGGGAAAAGAAGGAATAATAGGGAATGGATTTTCTACCATTGAAATTTTTGCTAATACCCTTGCTTTCATGCCTATGTCAGAAGTTTCAAGCTGAATGTTTTACCTATACATATTTAATTTTAAAATATCAGAATCTGGCAAACCTCTTATGTGTTATACCTATTATTCCTTTTTTCCCCACCCTCAAAACTTATTCTCAGATTATTTATTTAGGTGAATAGGCAAAAGACTCAATATCTCAAAGATAACTCGATAAGAAAAAGTTTTACCTTTATAAGGGATATATGGATTTTAGCAGTATTGTTCATTTCTTTTTTTTTGTGATAGATATATTTATTCATCTCACATAGATAAAACTTTCATTATATTACGTGGTTTTGAAACACCGTCATGGACGGATCCATGAAGGGACATTTGGGAGTACCTTCACGTCTATGGTGAAAAAGGAAATATCTTGAGATAATAACTGGAGAGAAGATTTCTGAGAAACTACTTTGTGATGTGTGCATTCCACTCTAGGAATTACACCTCTCTTCTACTAAAGCAGTGTTGTTGTTTTTTTTCTTTAATTTATTTATTATTATTATACTTTAAGTTGTAGGGTACATGTGCATAACGTGCAGGTTTGTTACATATGTATACTTGTGCCATGTTGGTGTGCTGCACCCATCAACTCATCATTTACATCAGGTATAACTCCCAATGCAATCCCTCCCCCCTCCCCCCTCCCCATGATAGGCCCCTGTGTGTGATGTTCCTCTTCCTGAGTCCAAGTGATCTCATTGTTCAGTTCCCACCTATGAGTGAGAACATGCGGTGTTTGGTTTTCTGTTCTTGTGATAGTTTGCTAAGAATGATGGTTTCCAGCTGCATCCATGTCCCTACAAAGGACACAAACTCATCCTTTTTGATGGCTGCATAGTATTCCATGGTGTATATGTGCCACATTTTCTTAATCCAATCTGTCACTGATGGACATTTGGGTTGATTCCAAGTCTTTGCTATTGTGAAGAGTGCTGCAATAAACATACGTGTGCATGTGTCTTTATAGCAGCATGACTTATAATCCTTTGGGTATACACCCAGTAATGGGATGGCTGGGTCATATGGTACATCTAGTTCTAGATCCTTGAGGAATCGCCATACTGTTTTCCATAATGGTTGAACTAGTTTACAATCCCCCAACAGTGTAAAAGTGTTCCTATTTCTCCACATCCTCTCCAGCACCTGTTGTTTCCTGACTTTTTAATGATCGCCATTCTAACTGGTGTGAGATGGTATCTCATTGTGGTTTTGATTTGCATTTCTCTGATGGCCAGTGATGATGAGCATTTTTTCATGTGTCTGTTGGCTGTATGATTGTCTTCTTTTGAGAAATGTCTGTTCATATCCTTTGCCCACTTTTTGATGGGGTTGTTTGTTTTTTTCTTGTAAATTTGTTTGAGTTCTTTGTAGGTTCTGGATATTAGCCCTTTGTCAGATGAGTAGATTGCAAAAATTTTCTCCCATTCTATAGGTTGCCTGTTCACTCTGATGGTAGTTTCTTTTGCTGTGCAGAAGCTCTTTAGTTTAATGAGATCCCATTTGTCAATTTTGGCTTTTGCCGCCGTTGCTTTTGGTGTTTTAGACATGAAGTCTTTGCCCATGCCTATGTCCTGAATGGTACTACCTAGGTTTTCCTCTAGGATTTTTATGGTATTAGGTCTAACATTTAAGTCTCTAATCCATCTTGAATTAATTTTCGTATAAGGAGTAAGGAAAGGATCCAGTTTCAGCTTTCTACTTATGGCTAGCCAATTTTCCCAGCACCATTTATTAAATAGGGAATCCTTTCCCCATTTCTTGTTTCTCTCAGGTTTGTCAAAGATCAGATGGCTGTAGATGTGTGGTATTATTTCTGAGGACTCTGTTCTGTTCCATTGGTCTATATCTCTGTTTTGGTACCAGTAGCATGCTGTTTTGGTTACTGTAGCCTTGTAGTATAGTTTGAAGTCAGGTAGCGTGATGCCTCCAGCTTTGTTCTTTTGACTTAGGATTGTCTTGGAGATGCGGGCTCTTTTTTGGTTCCATATGAACTTTAAAGCAGTTTTTTCCAATTCTGTGAAGAAACTCATTGGTAGCTTGATGGGGATGGCATTGAATCTATAAATTACCTTGGGCAGTATGGCCATTTTCACGATATTGATTCTTCCTATCCATGAGCATGGTATGTTCTTCCATTTGTTTGTGTCCTCTTTGATTTCACTGAGCAGTGGTTTGTAGTTCTCCTTGAAGAGGTCCTTTACATCCCTTGTAAGTTGGATTCCTAGGTATTTTATTCTCTTTGAAGCAATTGTGAATGGAAGTTCATTCCTGATTTGGCTCTCTGTTTGTCTGTTACTGGTGTATAAGAATGCTTGTGATTTTTGCACATTAATTTTGTATCCTGAGACTTTGCTGAAGTTGCTTATCAGCTTAAGGAGATTTTGGGCTGAGACAATGGGGTTTTCTAAATATACAAGCATGTCATCTGCAAACAGGGACAGTTTGATGACTTCTTTTCCTAACTGAATACCCTTGATTTCTTTCTCTTGCCTAATTGCCCTAGCCAGAACTTCCAACACTATGTTGAATAGGAGTGGTGAGAGAGGGCATCCCTGTCTTGTGCCAGTTTTCAAAGGGAATGTTTCCAGTTTTTGCCCATTCAGTATGATATTGGCTGTGGGTTTGTCATAAATAGCTCTTATGATTTTGAGGTACGTTCCATCAATACCGAATTTATTGAGCGTTTTTAGCATGAAGGGCTGTTGAATTTTGTCAAAAGCCTTTTCTGCATCTATTGAGATAATCATGTGGTTCTTGTCTTTGGTTCTGTTTATATGCTGGATTATGTTTATTGATTTGCAAATGTTGAACCAGCCTTGCATCCCAGGGATGAAGCCCACTTGATCATGGTGGATAAGCTTTTTGATGTGTTGCTGAATCCGGTTTGCCAGTATTTTATTGAGGATTTTTGCATCGATGTTCATCAGGGATATTGGTCTAAAATTCTCTTTTTTTGTTGTGTCTCTGCCAGGCTTTGGTATCAGGATGATGTTGGCCTCATAAAATGAGTTAGGGAGGATTCCCTCTTTTTCTATTGATTGGAATAGTTTCAGAAGGAATGGTACCAACTCCTCCTTGTACCTCTGGTAGAATTCAGCTGTGAATCCATCTGGTCCTGGACTTTTTTTGGTTGGTAGGCTATTAATTATTGCCTCAATTTCAGAGCCTGCTATTGGTCTATTCAGGGATTCAACTTCTTCCTGGTTTAGTCTTGGAAGAGTGTAAGTGTCCAAGAAATTATCCATTTCTTCTAGATTTTCCAGTTTATTTGCGTAGAGGTGTTTATAGTATTCTCTGATGGTAGTTTGTATTTCTGTGGGGTCGGTGGTGATATCCCCTTTATCATTTTTTATTGCGTCGATTTGATTCTTCTCTCTTTTCTTCTTTATTAGTCTTGCTAGTGGTCTGTCAATTTTGTTGATCTTTTCAAAAAACCAACTCCTGGATTCATTGATTTTTTGGAGAGTTTTTTGGGTCTCTATCTCCTTCAGTTCTGCTCTGATCTTAGTTATTTCTAGCCTTCTGCTAGCTTTCGAATGTGTTTGCTCTTGCTTCTCTAGTTCTTTTAATTGTGATGTTAGAGTGTCAATTTTAGATCTTTCCTGCTTTCTCTTGTGGGCATTTAGTGCTATAAATTTCCCTCTACACACTGCTTTAAATGTGTCCCAGAGATTCTGGTATGTTGTATCTTTGTTCTCATTGGTTTCAAAGAACATCTTTATTTCTGCCTTCATTTTGTTATGTACCCAGTAGTCATTCAGAAGCAGGTTGTTCAGTTTCCATGTAGTTGAGCAGTTTTGATTGAGTTTCTTAGTCCTGAGTTCTAGTTTGATTGCACTGTGGTCTGAGAGACAGTTTGTTATAATTTCTGTTCTTGTACATTTGCTGAGGAGTGCTTTACTTCCAATTACGTGGTCGATTTTGGAGTAAGTACGATGTGGTGCTGAGAAGAATGTATATTCTGTTGATTTGGGGTGGAGAGTTCTATAGATGTCTATTAGGTCTGCTTGCTGCAGAGATGAGTTCAATTCCTGGATATCCTTGTTAACTTTCTGTCTCGTTGATCTGTCTAATGTTGACAGTGGAGTGTTGAAGTCTCCCATTATTATTGTATGGGAGTCTAAGTCTCTTTGTAAGTCTCTAAGGACTTGCTTTATGAATCTGGGTGCTCCTGTATTGGGTGCATATATATTTAGGATAGTTAGCTCTTCCTGTTGAATTGATCCCTTTACCATTATGTAATGGCCTTCTTTGTCTCTTTTGATCTTTGATGGTTTAAAGTCTGTTTTATCAGAGACTAGTGGCCGGGCGTGGTGGCTCAAGCCTGTAATCCCAGCACTTTGGGTGGCCGAGATGGGCGGATCACTAGGTCAGGAGATCGAGACCATCCTGGCGAACACGGTGAAACCTCGTCTCTACTAAAAAATACAAAAAACTAGCCGGGCGAGGCGGCGGGCGCCTGTAGTCCCAGCTGCTCGGGAGGCTGAGGAAGGAGAATGGCATAAACCCGGGGGGCGGAGCTTGCAGTGAGCTGAGATCCGGCCACTGCACTCCAGCCTGGGCGACAGAGCCAGACTCCGTCTCAAAAAAAAAAAAAAAAAAAGAAAATATCAGAGACTAGTATTGCAACCCCCGCTTTTTTCGGTTCTCCATTTGCTTGGTAAATCTTCCTCCATCCCTTTATTTTGAGCCTATGTATGTCTCTGCGTGTGAGATGGGTCTCCTGAATACAGCAGACTGATGGGTCTTGACTCTTTATCCAGTTTGCCAGTCTGTGTCTTTTAATTGGAGCATTTAGTCCATTTACATTTAAGGTTAATATTGTTATGTGTGAACTTGATCCTGCCATTATGATATTAACTGGTTATTTTGCTCGTTAGTTGATGCAGTTTCTTCCTTGCCTCGATGGTCTTTACATTTTGCAATGGCTGGTACCGGTTGTTCCTTTCCATGTTTAGTGCTTCCTTCAGGGTCTCTTGTAAGGCAGGCCTAGTGGTGACAAAATCTCTAAGCATTTGCTTATCTGTAAAGGATTTTATTTCTCCTTCACTTATGAAACTTAGTTTGGCTGGATATGAAATTCTGGGTTTAAAATTCTTTTCTTTAAGAATGTTGAATATTGGCCCCCACTCTCTTCTGGCTTGGAGAGTTTCTGCCGAGAGATCTGCTGTTAGTCTGATGGGCTTCCCTTTGTGGGTAACCCGACCTTTCTCTCTGGCTGCCCTTAAGATTTTTTCCTTCATTTCAACTTTGGTGAATCTGGCAATTATGTGTCTTGGAGTTGCTCTTCTCGAGGAGTATCTTTGTGGCGTTCTCTGTATTTCCTGGATTTGAATGTTGGCCTGCCCTACTAGGTTGGGGAAGTTCTCCTGGATGATATCCTGAAGAGTGTTTTCCAACTTGGTTCCATTTTCCCCCTCACTTTCAGGCACCCCATCAGACGTAGATTTGGTCTTTTTACATAATCCCATACTTCTTGCAGGCTTTGTTCATTTCTTTTTCTTCTTTTTTCTTTTGGTTTCTCTTCTCGCTTCATTTCATTCATTTGATCCTCAATCGCAGATACTCTTTCTTCCAGTTGATCGAGTCGGTTACTGAAGCTTGTGCATTTGTCACGTATTTCTCGTGTCATGGTTTTCATCTCTTTCATTTCGTTTATGACCTTCTCTGCATTAATTACTCTAGCCATCAATTCTTCCACTTTTTTTTCAAGATTTTTAGTTTCTTTGCGCTGGGTACGTAATTCCTCCTTTAGCTCTGAGAAATTTGATGGACTGAAGCCTTCTTCTCTCATCTCGTCAAAGTCATTCTCCGTCCAGCTTTGATCCGTTGCTGGCGATGAGCTGCGCTCCTTTGCCGGGGGAGATGCTCTGAGAAATTTGATGGACTGAAGCCTTCTCCTCTCATCTCATCAAAATCATTCTCCGTCCAGCTTTGATCCGTTGCTGGCGATGAGCTGCGCTCCTTTGCCGGGGGAGATGCGCTCTTTTTTTTTTTTTTTTTTTTTGAGACAGAGTCTCACTCTGTGGCCCAGGCTGGAGTGCAGTGGCTGGATCTCAGCTCACTGCAAGCTCCGCCTCCTGGGTTTATGCCATTCTCCTGCCTCAGCCTCCCGAGTAGCTGGGACTACAGGCGCCCGCCACCACGCCTAGCTAGTTTTTTGTTTCTTAGTAGAGACGGGGTTTCACCATGTTAGCCAGCATGGTCTTGATCTCCTGACCTCTTGATCCGCCCGTCTCGGCCTCCCGAAGTGCTGGGATTACAGGCTTGAGCCACCGCGCCCGGCCGCACTCTTATTTTTTGAATTTCCAGCTTTTCTGCCCTGCTTTTTCCCCATCTTTGTGGTTTTATCTGCCTCTGGTCTTTGATGATGGTGATGTACTGATGGGGTTTTGGTGTAGGTGTCCTTCCTGTTTGATAGTTTTCCTTCTAACAGTCAGGACCCTCAGCTGTAGGTCTGTTGGAGATTGCTTGAGGTCCACTCCAGACCCTGTTTGCCTGGGTATCAGCAGCAGAGGCTGCAGAAGATAGAATATTTCTCAACAGCGAGTGTACCTGTCTGATTCTTGCTTTGGAAGCTTCCTCTCAGGGGTGTACTCCACCCTGTGAGGTGTGGGGTGTCAGACTGCCCCTAGTGGGGGATGTCTCCCAGTTAGGCTACTCAGGGGTCAGGGACCCACTTGAGCAGTGAGTCTGTCCCTTCTCAGATCTCAACCTCCGTGTTGGGAGATCCACTGCTCTCTTCAAAGCTGTCAGACAGAGTCGTTTGCATCTGCAGAGGTTTCGGCTGTGTTTGTTATTGCCCTGTCCCCAGAGGTGGAGTCTACAGAGACAGGCAGGTTTCCTTGAGCTGCTGTGAGCTCCACCCAGTTCGAGCTTCCCAGCAGCTTTGTTTACCTACTTAAGCCTCAGCAATGGCGGGCGCCCCTCCCCCAGCCTCGCTGCTGCCTTGCCGGTAGATCACAGACTGCTGTGCTAGCAATGAGGGAGGCTCCGTGGGTGTGGGACCCTCCCGGCCAGGTGTGGGATATGATCTCCTGGTGTGCCTGTTTGCTTAAAGCGCAGTATTGGGGTGGGAGTTACCCGATTTTCCAGGTGTTGTGTGTCTCAGTTCCCCTGGCTAGGAAAAGGGATTCCCTTCCCCCTTGCGCTTCCCAGGTGAGGCAATGCCTCGCCCTGCTTCAGCTCTCGCTGGTCGGGCTGCAGCAGCTGACCAGCACCGATCGTCTGGCACTCCCCAGTGAGATGAACCCAGTACCTCAGTTGAAAATGCAGAAATCACCGGTCTTCTGTGTCGCTCGCGCTGGGAGTTGGAGACTGGAGCTGTTCCTATTCGGCCATCTTGCTCCGCCCTCCAGTATTGTTCATTTCAAACTAAAGATTTAAATTTAACTCTACTCCACAAAGTTTGGAGCATCAAAGTTTGAGGGTAGAGATATAGATAAGAAATATATTATTAATACAGAGGAAAAGATACTTTTAGCAGTATTGTTCATTTTAAACTACAGATTTAAAGTTAACTCTACTCCATAAAGTTTTGGGCATCAACAGTTTGAGGGTAGAGATATACATAAGGAATATATTATTAATACAGAGGTATATACTTCATCTCTTCTTTCTCAGAAACAGAAAGTGTAAGAGTGGGCACAGTGCTATAGATTTGTCCTACTTCATAGTATCATTTGTTTAGATTTTAGTGTCCTAGTCACCAAGAATTCACATTATCTGTTAGATGCATTAGGCATTGATCTTTGGAAAAAAAGTTATCTTCTAATTTGTCAACATTTGCCAAAGGGCCTCTTCAGGAATTCTTCAGCATGCAGAGTCTAGACTTGGGGTTTTTATCCTCTCTCATCACCAAAGGCTCTCATCTATCATTTTACCAACCTTAAGCACTGAACTGCCATATGCAATTAAATACCTTTAACAAACAAATGCACACACGAGAGGTTTGCCAGATTATGACTTCTTACAATTAAATGTATATAGGTAAAACATACAGCTTAAAATTTCTGACATAAGCACGAATGCAAGAGTATGAGCAAAAATTGCAGTGATTGAAAATATATTCCCCCCGGTTTTATCAGTGATCCGTACTGTAACTGTTACCACATTAATGCCTCATCGTATTAATGATGCTGATAGTTTGCAGACTGGGAAAATTTGATTTTGGATGTGACTATTAAAACCAATTACGAGTAGAAACATTATTTTTCTGAGTGGCGTGTATCTGAAATTCAATAAACACACTCTGGTGGGTTTAATGTAGATTTGTAACCATTATACATTAGAGGAGCTGTAAAATGACTTTCACCAGCACTTTATGTTAAAGATTGTGAAGGATGACTATTTTTCTGGGTTTAAAAATATAGAATATTTTTCTTACTTATTAAATTGATGAAGTTTTTAGATTCATAAATTTATGAAATATTTTACCTTGTGCACATTAAAATTTGTTGCCAGCATATTTATGATAAAATGCATGTTAATGACTTGGTTCCAACAGGGATGAAAACAGAGCTATGAGAAAAGGGTTATAAAGGTATTTACATTTTCTCATGTGCTTAGTGTACATATCATTTTGCATTTCAGAGCTCTTGAATCTGAACAGAACATCAGTATTTCATAGCCCATTTGGATTTCTTGATCTCCATACAATGCTGCTGGATGAATATCAAGAGCGGCTCTTCGTGGGAGGCAGGGACCTTGTATATTCCCTCAGCTTGGAGAGAATCAGTGACGGCTATAAAGAGGTATAGAAATATCCAAACTACATTTCAGTAGATAAAGAAAAGGGGGGAAATTCCAAGAATGTTCCTTGTCTTTTTTTAATTGTATTGACCACTTTAAAATTTTGAGTGATTACTTTTTAAATAAAATATTAGTTAAAACTAAAATCATTTTGAGGAAATGATTTCTAAATCATGTTGTATGAACTTTTCTAGTACAACACTGATACCTGGATTTCCAGACACTCTTGCCTGGCTCATTTGACATTCCTCTTGCATGGTGGACCTTGTCACCACACCCACTGTCCTGAGACCTGGGTTTGGAGCATGATGAATCACCACCAGTTCCTCTGGGGTTTACTATTCCAAAGCGCAAGCTTGAAGAAATGTGAATATGGGGCCTCGATTTAACTACCTCATATAGTTCTGCTGGTAACATCACTACTTCAGGTGGATGCTCCTTTAACATGGTGAAGTCATTTATAAATTTAGAACAAGAAAGTACCAACATCTTTTGGAAAAAGAGAAAAATAATCTGTAATTATAGTCTATAATTATACAAATAATTAAGCCAAATTTTCCTAGACCCATATAAATCTTACACAAAACATAAATATTTAGAACATAGTATTTTTGGCATAAGTGCATGTATTATGTAATACACTTTCTTTATAATTGATTTATTTTTATGTTTATGAGCCATGTCCATATTTTCTAAAGTCATTAAAAAAATTATGACGTAAAGCATCATTCCTTGGTTTCTGCCAGTTCCCTATCCCTAGAGGTAATAATTTTAAACCTTTTGTTGTTTCTTCTGATTCTTCTCTACATATTTCAAAATAACGTTTGTGTACTGTTTATTGATATGTTTCATTTTAGGCAATATCTGTTAAGAAATACATCTTTAAGGAAGATGAGGATTTTAGCATCCTTCTCTTGCAATACCACAGTTAAAATATCTGTGTACTATACTTCATCAGCAACCCTCCAATCACTTGCCCTCTATCTTCCCAAAATAATTATACCACAATTTTTGGTTAAATACCAGTGTCTTTACCTTATTATGATTAGGAAGATAGTATTCACCACTGAGCCACATGTGGGAAGTTTATCACATTTTTCCCTCCCTTTTTTCTGCCCTTGTTTCCTTCCTTCTTTCCTTTACTTCTTTCTGCAATTTTCTTGTTTCTCTTGAAATTTAACATTATCCCATATTTTTTCCATTTGATAAGATTTTTATATTAGTTTCACTAATTTTGGGGCTCCACAAATCTCTCTACAAAAGTTTTTATACTCCTCTCAATGTAGCAAAACTTACCAGTTTTCATCAGTTCACATTGTTTCCATTTTTTAATTGAAGGTATCCTCCATGCTCCACTTGCCCAGCTGGAGCTTAGCTTCACCATTACCTGGAGCATCCTCTCAGCCCCTGACTTGTATAGAACTTCAGTTTCTCTGGCCCCCCACCTATAGTCTGCCATACTGCGGAAGCACATCCTTTCCTAGCTCCTGGAAGAAGGATACAGAGTCCAGTGTTGAGTCTTGTATGTTTGAAAATTGTATTATTCCAATTTCACACATTATTGATAGATGCATATAAAATTCTAGGTTGAAAATCACTTGCTTCAGAATTTTGAGGATATCAATCCGTTGTTTCTAAACTTCTAGTATCGCCGCTGAGAAGTCCGATTCTTTCTAATTTCAAAGTTTTGGATGTAACCTGTCTCTCATTCATGCATTTAGAATCCCTTCTTTAATCTCTGTGTTTTAAAAGCTTCTCCTATTTCTCTTGCATCTCTCTTTTTACACCCGTTGCACTGAGACACAATGGACCTTTCTACCAGGGACCCCATGACCTTTGGCTCTAGAGAATGCTCATTATTTCTGTTACATCTTTTCTTCTCTTCATTCTCCTCTTGACTTTCTTCTGGGACTCCTCTAAGTCAGATTGTTCCCCCTTTATCGTCTGGCGTTACTGCTTATTATGCATACTTTGAAACACTTCTCCTGACATCATCCACACCCACCCCTCTTCTCACTCTAGGCTTCTAATTTCTGAGAATTTCTGGAGTCTTTTTTATGAATCAGCTTGCATATTGGCTCCTGTCACCTTGCAGGCAGTTAGATTTCCGCTTTTCCTAGCGTGCAAAGTGCCAACACTTGCCCATATGTTTTAGAGTTTTTAAAATGTTGCTGATATTTCTTTGGCATCTACACTCCAGTTTTATTTGTCCTTTTTGGATTATATCTTTTTAATCCTTTTTCTATCGTTTTAGTGATTCAGGTTAAAGTAGAAGCAAATATTGCATTTCACCCTATCTTTCCTTTCTTTCTAATGTCTTTATTTTCTCCGTAGTTCTCTTTTGACTTCAAACATATGTATACCAATTGCTCTCTTTCACTCTTCCTCTCTCTCCATATATAAAAAATATAAATACACACACACACACACACACACACACACACACACACACACGACCTCCTGCCTGTCAAATTCAATGGGTTTTTCTCTCACTTCTTGGTTGATCTCTTTCCAACTTTAATCCTAACTGCCTCTGCCACTATCTCTTTCTTTTTCTTCTCTCTCTCTCTGATATAATCTACTTACTCTGATTTTCTGTGAAGGAGTATCTAACCTAGGGATCATAAATAAGGCTGTCATAGATCGATCCCTATATTAAAATTAATATGTGAATATTAGAAGAACCTATAAAAGATTTGTCATTTCAGAAAATTAACAACCTTTGCATTGAGGAAGTAGTTCTTAAATTATCTTCCTTGGACCAAAATATTATGTGACTATCATGGAGTGGTTCCCTGGAATCTACATTTATAACAAATAGGTGACTCATGTGCACAAAATTTAATGACAATTTTCCTGAGCTGTTGTTTCCTATGTGGACCATAAGACCAAGAGATAGCAGCTTCTCATTGTAATGTGAATCCCCTTCAGAGCAGGGGAAATTGAATCGCCTACTCACTCTTATGTATTGTTTTGGCCTAATTATACCCTCAGCACTTTAATACTAGGAAGCTGGGCTTTCATGGAGGAAATGACCTGTGAAAACTATATAAGGGTAGGAGACCCGGAGGGTGATGAGGCTCTATGAACTGCATCTTAGGGAACTAAATAGAGTGGTATGTGGTCATTGAGCTTCAGGGTGCCATCTAGCCAGGATGTCAAGGAAAGTAGCTATAAAACCTATTTGAGTACCCCAAACTCCAGGGTAAATCCTTATTTTGCGGAGCCCAAAATGTATACAACTGCAGGGGGGTGATTTTAAGTACTATAATTAACTCAAACTTAAAATTTTTCAAAATTGCAAAGGCTCCTTTCAGGTCTACAGTCTGGGCAGGTGCCAGGAAGGAGTCCTGAGGCTTGTTATGCTTCATTAGCTCTGACGTAACATTGGCCCCACCTGCATTTCTTATTTTGTATTTGTTCTTTCTGTTTCTTCAGAATGATCAGCAATAAAACTCTCAGTATGCCCTCTGAGGCTGTTTTTAGTAGCAGCGGAGTAGGAGTGAGGTCTACTTTATGACATTCTGCTTAAAAGAGTGAGCTTAAGAAAACGGTCAGTTCTTCGGTGCCCACCAGGCTCTAAAAATGTAATGTGTCTGCTTTAGGGCCCAGCTCTCCTCCTATCTTGTCTGGACCTTACTCTCTCAATTGTTTTCCTGATAAACTATATTTTTTAAATCTCTCCCGCTTTGCTTTCTCTATCTCTGAGCTTCTCAACCTTGGTACTGCTGACATCTTGGATAATTCATAGTTAAGGATGGGAGTGCCATGTTAATTGCAGGATATTTAGCTGGCTTGTACCCACAAAATGCCAGTAGCACCCTCCCCACAGTCATGATAATCAGGAAAAGTCTCCACATTTAATTTAGCCTACCTATCTACAAGACTCAGACCCTCCAAATGAAGATACGTATATGATGCATGCCTGTAGTCCCAGCTACTCTGAAGGCTGAGGCAGGAGGACTGCTTGAGCCCAGGAGTTTAAGATCAGCCTGGGCAGCATAGTGAGACACTCTCTTAAAAAAAAAAAAAAAAGACACACACACATGTCCCCCGTTAACCACAGATCTACTCAGTGATACATCTTTCCTTCTTTCCTTCAAATCAAACACCTTGAAAATGTAGCCAAAGCCTTTTATTTTTTCACTTTCTCACTTTTTGTTTATTTCTTTAATATCTTTTAAAACATAATATTTCATACAGAAAGGGATATACATAACATACATTCATTAGAAAATATAATAAAGTAAATACTTGTGAACCCAGCTCCCAACATCTGAATGAAGATATCACCAATCCCATTGCAGGGACGGCTACCTTCGTCTTCTCCCTGTTTCTCCCCACATCCAACCTGCCGCCCAGGAGCAATTACTACCCACTACACTTTCTCGTTTTCATTTTTAGAAATCATTTTATTATATATATTCCCATACAGTATATATTCTCTATATACTGTTTTCCTACACAGTATATTATTTAGTGTCACTACTTTTGAGCTATGTAAAAATCATATACAATGGTGTGTTGCATTCTTCTGGGATTGCCATTTGTTTTGTTTTCTTTTATTTAATGTTATTTCTTATATTTAATTATGTCACCTGTACCCATGCCTTATTTGCTGTAGAAGTAGAACAGTGAATTGGGAGCACTCAATTGGGATTTTGGTGTTTAAGTCCTGGCTATGCATGTATAATATTGGACAAGTTCCTAAATCCCTTTGTGTACCTATTTCTTTATTTGTAAAAGGATAAATATTATTCCTCTTTGAAGATAAAAATTAATTATGAATTAATTTATGTAAAGTACCAAGAGTACTTGGCACACAGCAGTATGTATAAGATCTTATTATTTACTCTGTATTTTGTGTAATATGTTCCATCATATGAATATAACACAACTTATTTATCCATTCCATGTCAAAGGACATTTGGGTGGTTTCCTATATTTCATTTTATCAATGCTACTATGATCATTTTAGCAAACTTCTCCTGATACATGCATATGGGAAAGGATCCAGGGCATATATATTCAGGAGTAGACTTGCCAATGATAGAATATGTTAATGTCAAGATAGTGCCAAATAGCTTTCCAATGTGGTTATACAAAGTTCCATCAGTGCATGAATTCCCAATGAACTCACACACTCTCTCACACTTACTCTGTTGTTCTATATGACTCCCACATTCCTCAACACTCTTCCCTTGATTCATTTATTTATCTCTGCACCAATACTTCTCTATTTTAGCAACTATAATATTATTTTAAAGTATTTTTAGCTTTATTTGATCATAACTTTAATAACCCTAGAATTATGTCAGAATACATTGCATATAAAATTAGGAAATACACTGGAAAAAATGAAATAATATTATAATATAACTCCAGGTATGATACATGCTATAAAGAAAATAAAACAACTTAGTGGAAGTAAGACAGTAGAGGTTGGTGAGGAGAGTAGGGTGGTCAAAAAAATGTTTTCTAGGGAGGTGATATTTAAGAATATAGCAAAATTAAATTCCCACTATCCATATTTCAAGGCTCAATGACCAGTTCTGACTAGTTACACTGCAGAGCTGGTGAAGTAACATCAGAGCATGTGCCTCAGGCTGATTTGAAGGACCAGGTCATTGAAACAGATGGACAGGCATTGATTTGCAAGTGCGGTGGTTGATGAATCATCTTTGTGAAGAGAAGGATAGTAAGCTAGTTGAAAAAATATTCAATTAATGAGGAGAAAGTAGCAATGGATGATGGTAGATGACTACAAGCAGGAAGGTAGCAGGTGGTATGGTTGTGACCACATGAACTTTAAAGCAGCTAGGGTTTTATTATTTTAAACCTTTATTGAGTAGGTGAATTTAGAGGGGAAAAAATTAGTGAGGAGAAGGGGAGAGTGGTCAGTGAAAATATTTTCCTCATATGTGGGTTTAGAGTAAAAAAGCCACCACCATATCTGGTAGAGAAACAGTATTCTCAGGGGACAAGCTGATTTTAACCAGAGCAAGAAGGTAAAGGAACATGGAGGGAGAAAGACTGAAGTCGCAGTGATTTTGTCAATGACATTCCAAAGGACTTCACAGAAGGGTTTGAGGCCTCAGAAAGGTGGGGTCAGATTGGGGGTGGTACAGAGCTATGTGATGTATGAGTCCAAGTATTCATTGTTGACCTGGAAGTGGGTCGGGTCAATACTTCCCATGGTGACTATGCTCAATGGGAGTATGTCATGATGGATTAGTCCTGATGATCTCTTCAGGGAAGATAAATAACCTTCAATTTTAACTTCATTTACAAAATGGAAACCATTGAACGTGTTGATCCTCACCCTCCCATCACCAAATCTACTGTTTCCGCATGATGTTTTCCACCCCCTTCCTTGTTATATTGGCAGTACTCCCTCCTTTTATGAAATGTCACTCCTTAAACCCATGCTCTGGGTTCCAGCTTGTTGACCTTTCTTAAGGGCTGGTTATTTTCTGTCTTTTCTACAGTATTATTTCTTCTTTTTCTTTCTACAAAATCAACAACAAATGTAGTTTGTATAGGGGTGCTTAATTTCCTTGTGAGACATGGATTCATTTGGCAGTCTGGCAAAACCTAAGGACCCTCAAATGTGTAAAGTAAATATGTAGAATTACGAAGCAAAATATTAAAATCAAGTTAGCAAAACTATATTTTTAAATACAACTATTATGACATTAAAATAGCAATTTATGATATGATGACATGTACCTTCTCTGTTAACATATTTAGTAATAAAACCTAGCAACAGGTCTTACTTATAAGCACCCGCATTTCCAATTAATGATGAGTGTTAATGATATTTTGAGATAATTGCAGCAACTCTAAAGTAGCATTGAAATGTATTTTCTCTTGGTAATGAAACCACAGATACTGCTAATACTACTATAGTTTGCTTTCTACATTTATATGATATCTGACAGAAATGCTAAATTGCAGTTAGAACTTAAAGGCTAATGTATAATGACTTTTTTTTTTCTGATTTCTGAGGTGGCGCGTTCCCTGAATTCTTTTTTCAGGCCCCAGTTAACAACTCCTGCTCTGTAATTTTCACTTTAGAAAGCATTCTAATTTTTTGATATAGATATAAATATATAAATTATATTTATATAATTTATATAAATTTATATAAATATAAATATAAATTTATCGGCTGAGCAAATATAGTTCTTCATGATTTACTCTCATCTACCTTCTTAGCCTAATCTCCACTTGTCCACCAATAACACATTGCTAGTCAGACCATTTCTATTTGCTCTTTTTCGTACCTCTGTATTCTTACAGCTCCCCTTTCCTGGAATAACCTTCAAACATATCCAATTTTTTAAAATCTATTTTCTTTCTCTTTTACCTTAGATTTGGAGAAGGTTCTCCTTGCCCTTCCTTATTCTAAGGTCTGATTTTGATTCCCATATTGTATTAGCTTTGGCTGTTCAGCTGTCGGTTTACTTACAAGATGGGTCCTTAAGAGTAGGCACTGTGTTATGTTCATCTTTCAAGATGTAATGAAAGAATGAAAGTGTGTCTGTTGCTAATCCTAACATCTTCCATCAACAAATCTGTTCTCTTCACTGTCTGCTTTCTTGTAATTTTTTTTTTTTTTTTTTTTTTTTTTTTTTTTTTTTTTTGAGACGGAGTCTCACTCTGTCGCCCAGGCTGGAGTGCAGTGGCACCATCTCAGCTCACTGCAAGCTCCGCCTCCCGAGTTCAGGCCATTCTCCTGCCTCAACCTCTCCTGAGTAGCTGGGACTACAGACGCCCACCACCACGCCAGGCTAATTTTTTGTATTTTTAGTAGAGAGGGGGTTTCACTGTGTTAGCCAGGATGGTCTCGATCTCCTGACCACATGATCCATCCGCTTCGGCCTCCCAAAGTGCTGGGATTATAGACGTGAGCTACCGCACCCGGCCTCTTGCAAATTTTATTGTACTTATTATCACAACCACTTTCAGACTAGTTATTGCTGAATTTCATTTAGGTTAATTTTGTCTGCCTGCTACTTACCCTTATATCCCAAGCCACCTATCCACCACCTACCCACTTATGCTCTGGCAAACAGGGTAAGAATCCTGTTTCACAGTGTGGCAGTAATTGCAACCTTGGCTGCACGTTAATAAACACCTGAGGATTGTGTAAATAATATTTGTGTCTTGGCTCTACCTCTAAACTGATGTGAGGACTAAATAGTGGTACTTTCTGAAACTCTCCCAGGTGATTGTAATGTGCATGAGGATTGTGAAACGCTGGGATATTAAGCATCCTTGCTGGTCCTGGAAATACCGGTCCTATATGTGGTACTAAATAATTATTTTCTAAATAATAACCAGAACTTATATGAATATGCACACTTATAAGGATAATTTTTCCATACAATTTTGAAATAGATAAGAATCTGTAATTTAATAAACTTATTGTACTGTATTAGTGTTTTTAGATAATGGCTTTGCTTTCTAAATTATTTAACTCACTGCATTTCCCAGACCATGCGATAATACTCTTTCCCAATGAATTTCTGCTCTGTTGTACCTATGTAACATTCATTAAAGACCCTAAACCCTCACTACAAACTGCAAAACTCAGTGCTGATGCTAAAGCGTACTCTTCACTCTAAAACTTCCAATTTCATAACTCCATTTGCATTATCTAATGTGAGCATCTCCCACCTCCTCAAAGAGAATAGCTTTTGCATTTTACTCTATCTAAAACTCTCTAAAATCCCCAGATAATGTAAGACTTCTTAGATGAGAATTCTGGTTTCAATCAAATTCTGATTTAACATTCTAAGAAATTGAAAAAAATGTGTTTTTGTTGTTGTTTGTATTTATTATTTATTTATTTTTCTTTCTCTAGTGTCCTTTAGTGCAAAAAGGCCTTTGGCTGAAGTAAAGAAAACTATTATCTAAGTAAAAAATTAAAGCATCTGAGACTTTCTGATCATAATGTGACAATATCAGGACCTTGTATGGATAGAATACTTGGAAAGGGAAAAACAGAACATCCTCGTAGACTTTTTTCACTTGATTGACCGTAGATTCAACCCACATCTGCATTTGTTTCTTTAAAAAAAAAAACAAAGTGTTTATAAGCTTCAAAGTCTCTAAATTGGGATAGGGCTCTAACTTGGCATTCATGGCTATTCATGTTTAAATTGCCTTTCTTTTTTTTTTCTTTTTTTATTAAAGAGTCCTCATTAAGTTTTCTTTCACTTGCTACTCAATTGTTAAATTATAGTTCTGTATTGAGGAAGAACATCCAATCTATTAATAGATAATTTGAAAATAAATGTATATGTTTCTTCTCATACCCATTCCCTGCAATTTATTTATAACTCTTGTAATTTCAAGATGCGACCAGAAGAGATAACGACATTTTATTATGTTATGACTAGATTTTCTGGTTAGGAGCTTTCATTCAGCAGAATTACATTTTATTTCTACATAATGCATAGTTATTTAAACTTCAGTTGCTGGTATAATTTAATTGAACCTAAGTCTAAGAAGATTTAAATAGATTAAGTAAAATTGTTAAGTTTTAAATAGCTAAAAAAGCAATTCATGGTAATTGAATATTTTAGCTATATCAAAAATACATTTAGGGAATTCCAAAAACAAAAGTAATAACTACAAAATATCTTGGTATTTTGTTACAGTCAACCCACTATTTACACAACTATTCTGTTATCTGTAATTCAAACAATTATTTGAAAAAAAAAAAGTATGGAAAAAAACATTCCCTGTGACTTTAAAACATTTTAATACAATGTACTAGCATTTTATTTATTTATTTTAGACAGAGTCTCACTCTGTCACTCAGGCTGGAGTGCAGTGGCATGATCTCAGCTCACTGCATCCTCCGCCTCTAGGGTTCAATCGATTCTCTTGCCTCAGTCCCCAAGTAGTTGGGATTACAAGTATGTGCCACTACACCCAGCTAATTTTGTTTTATATTTTTGGTGGAAACAGTTCACCATGTTGGCCAGGCTGGTCTCGAACTCCTGACCTGAGGTAATCCACCTGCCTAGGGCTCTTAAAGTGCTAGGATTATAGGTGTGAGCCACTGCACCCAGCCTGTAATGGTATTTTGAAATAGTGGTTGTGATAATATTGTTTAGTCAGCTAAAATTAGTGTTAACCAAAAATAAAATTCCTCTGGATATTACGCATGGTAAGGTTTTCCACATTGCACCTAAAATTGTTGAAAGCATTTCTCTGCCGCTTTCTCTTTTCTATGAGAAAAGTTTTTTTAGTTATTCATATTCATCATTTTTATTTATATTTACCAAAAAGAAGCACTAGATCTAGTATATTTGTTTGTGTTTCCTTATTGTTTGTGTTTAACAATTAAAGCCAACATGTTAATTTTAGTTTTTATTTTATTTTAAATTATTTTAATTCAATTATATTAGAGGACTTTTTGAAGAGAGCAGAAACCAGGGTGTAACAGCAAAGAACACAGATTCTATAGCCATATTGTTAGGGCTCCCATCTGAACACTACCTCTTATTAGATGAGTGATTCCGGGCAAGTTAGTCCACAGCTCTGTTTCTCAGTTCTCTTAACTGTAAGAACAGATAGCCATAGTATATTTCTCTTAGCTTTTGTGAGAAGATTAGGTGAGTTATTAAGTGCCTAGAACAGTGCCTGGAACATAGTAAGCACCACCTTAATATTTGCTGTTTTCATTGTTATTATTGAAGCTAGATGATTCTAATGTGCTACCATAGAAAGTGAGGGATAAAAGTATTATGTATTTTTAGGTGTTATTTAACTAAGTTCTAGAAATGTATATGGGGACATGAAATATGCAAAAAATGAATAAAACAGTGCCTACCCTAAAATATTTATAATATAATAGACAAGATAGATAGATATACATGTGCCATATGTGGCACAATTTGAATAGACAATAAAGGTTCAAATAAAATGCTAAGAAAGTATTTTAGTAGTGGTTCCTGGAGGAGATATAATTTCAATTGGACTTTGAATAATAGAATTTTGACTGGGAGTGAGAACGTAGAAAGTAGGAGTAGGAAGGACAGAAATTTCAGAGGAGTGTAGAATAATGACTAATGTTTTTGGGCTGAAGTAAATAGATGGATTGGGGGCATGTGGGTGGGAAAAGGGTATGCAGTAAGAGTTAAGGATGGAAACCATAGACTAGTTCATGAAGAATACTGACTGCAATGCTATTGAAACGGAATCTTCTAGGCAATGCAGGAGTCACTGGCAATGCAGGAGTCTCAATATGGGCATAAAATAGTTAGAATTGTAGTTTAGTGATTACTTTGACAGCAGCATGATGAATAAATGGATGGAAAATGAGAGTAGAGTCATGAAGCCAGTAAGTGGCAGTTAGAATTTAAAACCAGGTACATCTGTACTAGAAGCCATCACTGAGAACCAGGTTATTGCTTTGAGATCAACTTCCATATTGGTCTTCAGTGTGCCATTAGTTTTGCTAGTTCCGCCTCTGTTATGAGGTGTTTCTTTCTCCTTAGCTCTTATTCCCTTTGCATGCCTGCATTTTACCCTAGTAATGGTTATGAACTAGTATAACAATTAGTTGCTGGTGAGAGTAGTAGAGAAGAAAACACTGACTGGTATTATATGTAACTGTACACCCTTTGTTTACTTATAGTAAGGGTTGAGAGCCCCAGGAGACTCCAGTATTCAATCACAGGTAACAGATTATCCTGTCTATGTTCTGTCTGAATATCCCCTTGCAATCTGTACACATTTGAGAATTACTAAGACTTCCTAAAAAATAAATCAAAATTATTCTCTGGAAGATATGAATACTTGTTTAATGTATAAAATTTTATTTTCTTTTTTTCTATCTCATGAAAAAATAAAAAATGAATATGTTTATATATTTAAGCCATATTTTGGCAGAACTCATAGAATATTTCATATTTGGTAATAAACTTTCAGTTTTAGAAACTCTGATCTATAGTTTTTATCTTTCTAAATTTCAGCTTGTTTTTCTAAAATTATTCTCACTACTATAATTTAAAGCTAAAACTGGGCCCAGTGTGGTGGCTCATGCCTGTAATTCCAGCACTTTCGTAGACCAAGGTGGGCAGATCACCTGAAGTCAGGAGTTCAAGACTAGCCCGACCAACATGGAGAAACCCTGTCTCTACTTAAAATACAAAAAAATTAGCCGGGCATGGTGGCGCATGCCTGTAATCCCAGCTACTTGGGAGGCTGAGGCAGGAGAATCACTTGAACCTGGGAGGTGGAGGTTGTGGTGAGCTGAGATCGTGCCATTGCACTCCAGCCTGGGCAACAAGAGCAAAACTCTGTCTCAGGAAAAAAAAAAAAGAAAAGTCAAAATTACACTACTTAATTTGGATATCTATACATATTATTAGATAATATGTATAGATTATCTGTTAGATAATTCTGTTTATAAAAATATTCATATCTTTCTCATTTATTCAACTTCATTGTATCAAAGGTGAAAAAAATTTATTGTATTTTAGAATTTAATTTTGTATTGAGTAGAAAGGCATTTATGTACAATTTGCACATAAATTTCAGATGGCATTTCACATTAATGATACCAATTGAATAAATTTTATCCATACAAAAGACCATACATCAGGCTACAAATGTTTGTGTGTAGTTATGATATTTTTCTAGTTCAAATGCTTAGGAGAATAAGCTCTTTAAAGTACAAATTTTGTCCGTAGTTCAAAGTATTATAATTCTGGCATATTAACTACTTGAATAATGACAGTCATTATAATTAAGTATAAAGGCATAAACATGATGACAGATAATGTGTGTCAGGTTAAAGATTATCATGTATAAACCATTAAGATTATTTTAATGTGTTATATTCAAAATATATTTTCTTGTTTTTAATAATATTTATAAGATCTATAATTAAGATGTACATTGATGGACACTGGTGCAGTACGCAGATGTAAATACAGAAAGAAAACCCCAAATACAGGCAAACACTTTTCATTAGAATAATAGAAATAGGAAGAGAATATAAGATAAAATTAGATAGGCTTAGTCACTTAAAACATATTCTATGAAGATAGACTTGTATTAACTGGATTGTTTTATTTACTATTTTTAAATAAAAAGATAATCTAATTTTTACAGTTAAAAAATTATTTCATATTCATTAGTTTGTTTGTGCTCTCCTAAATCTCTGAGTGTCATAACATCTTGTAACAATAAGCTGTTAGATCCTTAATTCTGGTATAATTATGTGACTCAATAGGGAGTCCAGAAAAAAAATTACCTTGTAATTTAATTTATACTTTATTTTATTTTTCTCCATTGAGATATGCAAGAATAGTAAATGGCTTGTTAATGTGCAGTGGAATGATTAAATTATATTGTAGGGGTATTGTGATGAAATGTGTATTTGACCTTTTGCTTTTTGTATCTTTTTTGGTACAGAGATTTTGGAAATCACATTACACGCTGCTGTTTAACGGCCTTTAAAAATGTTTTGTGCAGAACAAATAGCCTAATTTTATGGGTTTTTGTTGATGCTAAACTCTGGAGCAGAACCAAAAGGCATCCTGACTGCCAAGACAAATGAAGAAAATCATTTCCCTCACTAGCTTGGCAGAATGTTTTTATGTGATGGTTTTAAAAAATAACTTTCCATTTCCAGTGAGGTCTTTCTTTGCCATATATTGTCACCTGAGTTAACGTTTTATGCAGTTCTGAGCCTATTAAACTGTTTAAAAATACCAAACAAACCAAAACAACAACAATAAAACTTTAGTAAACCTATATTTCTGCTACTCCTTTGGAGAGTCCCCATGTGTTGAACTTTAGAGAGTGTTCATACTTATCTTCTGTCTCTCTTCCGTCTACTCAGAGTGATCTGTTCGACATCCGTCTACCTTTCCTCAGAAATCCTATGAGTCTTTAAGAGCCTAGGTTATTGCTAACATCCTGTGGTATTTCCTTCCTGATTAAACTGGAAATTTTTACTTGTTTTATTTATTTAACATGTTACAGCATTTTCATGCCAACAAACCTGATCTCTCAAACTTCAGTGTAATCTCCTTTGACAGATTGACTTTACCAAGAATGTGATAAAAGGCATATTGACTGATACAAGCCAATCAACAGACGTTGAAAAGCAGAGACTGTGCTTAAGACATTGTGCCAGATAGGCACTGGTAGTGAGACAGAAATAAGTCACTGCCTTGCCCTCTGTAATTTATAGTCTAATAAGAGAGCTAAAATTAAGTACACATAATTGTTGTCCTAGATAGAGAAAATAAGAACACTATGAGGGATTAAAGGAGCAAGAAATACTATCTGTTGAAAAAACATCAGCAAAGATTTTGTTGTGAAACTCTGGGAAATGCGCCTGAAAGAATAGTTTTGTTATTCTTACAGCAATTGCCATTATTAGTTTTGCTGCTAGGAACAATGCATGTTCTGGCAATCCTAGAAAAGCCATTATTGTCTTCACCATCACATAATATCTTTGTGACAAAAACTGTGAAGGGTCTGAGATTTTATCTTGCTCTCAAGACAGGTTAGCCTGTCACAGTTTCATAGATGTTGTCAGAAAACATTAGACTCTTGGGTCAGAGACAAAAGACTCTATTACTCATGGCACAGCAGGCAGCAAGAGCTTCTTGTTTCCATCAGTGTCCTTGCCCCTCAAGTCCTGCAGGGGGTGATGCGTGGCAGCCTAGGTAGACACTGCACTCAGTGGATATGTGTCACATCTCAGGGACCCCAAGCTTAGGAAACTCCCAATCTTATAAGGTGGCTGTTAGCAAAACTGTCTAAACTTTGTCTAGAGGAAGATATAATCTTTACTATCCCGGTCAGGAAACAAATCTTTCATTTGCCCTGGAGGGAGATTCTATTTCTCTCTTTTCAGGCTATTTGAAAAGATATTCTGGAATAAAAGCTGTCAAAAGATGTATAAAAATGCTGTGGAGAATTAACCCCTAAACAGTGTGTTTAACTGGAAATGGTCATTTTGAAGCCATTATTTAGGGGAATACAGAGCAATATGCGATAAAACTAAAGTTTAAAGAAGTCTTCATTTTACATAATGATGAAAAATGAGTAAGAAGGGATGGTACTATTGTAAAAAGAAGCAGAGCCTGTATCTCGTAAGTTATGCTATAAACATAATGCATTATTCTGGATTATGGAAGAGGTATTATCTAATCTAGTTATATTGATAAGGGAATTAGTAATGAAAATCTTTCCTGATAGATGATCCTAAATGAATTTATATTTTATTATATATGATAAAATACATATATTTGTAAACATAGTCTATATATACATGCATATGTTCTAGCATATCTATTTGAATAATTTATACTTCCACAATAAAATCATAATTCCCAAATCAATTTGAATCTCAAATTAGAATGGGTCTTAGAGGTTATTTATTAAAATCTATCCCTGAGTTCAAGAATGGTTTTCCAAAATAATAGATCAGGTCAAGTTTATAAACTCTGCAGCCTCACTTCTAGAATTCACCCTATAGTGGGGTCAGTGACTCCACTCAGGTGTATGCAAAGCTGCACTTGAACCGGATATTGACTGATACCTTTCCTAAATCATACATGACCCACTGATGGATTTATTGCCAACATCAACATCTATTCTAGGATTTTATGTGTGTGCTTTTTGCTTTAGGTTTGGTTTTATTTTATATCACCATTCTTTCTGTGTTTATCTTTTCTTGTGCTGCAACATCAAAAACAAAACTGTGTTTTCACTTAAAGTTTATATGCCAAAATTGTGTTTTCCTTTAAAAGGTTATACACTGCACTATGAAAATTAAAGGACACCTCATGCTGAATATTGTTAGGAAAATACTGCTTGGGGCTCATTGCACCAATGAATAAGAACATAAAAGTAATATTTTATACCTATAATTCAAACCATAGAGTGCTTGTTTCTATGATAATAAATTAAATCAGATAGCATTTATCACTATAAAATGCTATTATCACCACTTTGATAAATTCCCAATATTACTCAGGTATCAGGAGCTGGATTTGGCTACATAATGTCTAAGTTAAGTGACACGCCTCTTTCACTTGTGGGATATACATGCCTTACCTGATATTTTACGAGGCATGGCTTTAAGAAAAAGAAAAAGCGTAAGTCTTATTTATTTTTCCTTCTTTTTTTTTTTTTGATTGAGATGGAGTCTCACTCTGTCACCCAGGCTGGAGTGTAGTGGCGGGATCTTGGCTCACTGTAAACTTTGTCCCCCGGGTTCAAGCAATTCTCCTGCCTCAGCCTCTGGAGCAGCTGGGACTACAGGTGCACACCACCGTGCCTTGCTAGTTTTGTATTTTTTATAGAGACAGGATTTCACCATGTTGGTCAGGCTGGTCTCAAACTCCTGACCTCAGGTGATCCACCTGCCTCGGCCTCCCGAAGTGCTGGGATTACAGGTATGAGCCACTGCACCTGTCCTAAAAAAGCTGAATCTTGAAGATATTTAGGATTCAAACAAACGTGAGATTTTGGAAACTAAAATGCCTGTAGGAATCATTCATGTAAAAGAAAAGTCTGAAACAAATCAAAATATCTGTTCCATTTCAACTCCGGAGGAAAGTTGCCACACAGGAATGCTTGCCTAGTGTTGCATTTCATCATATTTTTCTAGGGAAATCGGAAATAGGGATTTTTATGCAATATTTTTAAATTTTTAAATGTTGGCTCCTAACCTAAAAATAATTACAATTTGCCACTAAATAAAAAAATACCACCAATCAGCAACGTCTAATATTTTGTTCGATAATCAGAATGTCTTTCCAGGCTGACAGAGCATAAACTGGGATGGTGATGGATAGAGGAAGGGGAGGCAGAAGATAATAGAGACTTTAAGGGAACAAACAAACTGTTGTAGACAGAAGAGTCTGTCTTGCTGTCATAGGCCTACCAATACAGTCTAACAACAGTAAACATTGACACTGGACTGGAAAAGGCTGTACCTGAATCCTTCTCAACCAAGGTCTCTGAGGATTCTTAAGCATCCTGAGGAGAAAGAGGTTGTTTGTAAAAATGTTAATGATGTCTTGAGAGGCCCATGCTACTTGGCTGTGTTATTTTGACTCCTTCATCAAATTCTTAGGTAGCCTGGGGTATTAGTCCATTTTCATACTGCTATAAAGAACTACCGAGATTAGCTAATTTTTAAAGGAAAGAGGTTTAATTGACTCACAGTTCAGCATGGCCAGGGAGGCCTCAGGAAACTTCCAATCATGCTGGAAGGTGAAGGGGAAGCGAAGCACCTTCTTCACAAGGTAGCGGGAAGAAGAAGTACCGAGCTAAGAGGGAAAAGACCCCCATGAAACTATCAGATCTTGTGAGAACTCACTCAGTATCACGAGAACAGCGTGGAGGAAACTGCCTCCATGACTCAATTACCTCCACCTGATTTCTCCCTTGGAAAGTGGGGATTATGGGAATTACCATTCAAGATGAGATTTGGGTGGGGACACATAGCCTAACCATATCATCTGACTTCTATGGGGGCAATTAAGTAAAAACTGTAGAGTATTTTGGTGAGAACCAACATCTCTCCAAGATAAATCACCTGACCAGGTGAGCCCATGAAATTGATATGGTCGCATGAGATGGTGCTCCCTTGAAACGCCCAGGGAACTTAAGAAAGGAGGTGGACTGAGCGTTTTCATTCTGGTGAGGGAGCGATTGATCCAGCAAATGTGGGGATAAACAATGTTAAGTGAATACTTAAGCTCTTGAGCCACAAAAGCATTTGGGAACTGACCAGTTGCTGCAGTTACTCATATGGATCACATTCCTTTGTTTCCACCCATAGATTTATTGCAATGTGGGTTTGCACAGATAATAAGAATTTTTTAAAGAAACTCCCAAAATAATAGCATCTCTTTGATAAAGCTGTGGTAAGGATTAAATTAGATATTGTATTTAAAGCAATTGGCACAAAAATTGGAAAACTTGATAATGCTAAGTGAGGGTATAGGGGCATGGATTGCCTGTACAGAAATGTAGCCATTCTGGAGAGCGGTCTGGTACTACATTCACAGATGCAATACTTACTTGCCCTGAGACCCAGTAATTCTTATCTCATGTATATATACCAACGATTTTCTTACACAGATCCAAAAAGGGCATGTACAAAAAGGTAACAATTTATTTGATGTCATAGAGACTTGGAAGCAATCTGGGTATCCATCGTTTGGAGAGTTGATAAGAAAATGTGGGGGAACCACACCTTAACATTACAAAACACTCAGAAACAGCAGACTATATGTGTGCATAGGACTATTGAGGGACCTCAAAAACCCAGTTCTTAGTGAAAAAGATAAGAAAGAGATAAGATTTAACTTCAATACTATTTACATAAATTAGAAATATATGCACAAAAAGCAGTAGTATACACTTTATAAGAATATATACAAACAAATAAGGTACCTGGTAACAGGATACAATAGTTGCCTCCTGGGGGGATGGAAATAAAACATGGAGTGGGAATAAGGAAATAAATAATTAACTAAAATAAAAGAGGAACTCTTTAAGAGTGTTGGTGAAAAGGAATCATGAATTAAGTAATATAACAAACTCAAACCTCTGCACATAAATTGATAAAGCAAAAGAAGGAAAAAAAAATAAAGTTCTTAACACAGTGCCTGGCACATAGTACAATTATTCTATAGATTAAGCAAAAAGAGGACCAAAAGGAGTCTGAGAAAATAAAGAAAGTGATAAAGAAAAAAAATCTCTTTGAAAAATAAATTAAGTTTTGCAATTAGAAATTTGTGGAACCAGTTAACAAGTATAGTTATACTGATTTCTGCTTGTGGTCTCAGGAAAGTGCTAGGTACTATTGCAGGTGAAAAAGAAAAGTTTGATATATTCTCCTTATCAGAGAATAAACCAACAAACTTAAAACATAAGTTTTAAGGAATGTATAAAGGAAGACAAAATAAACTTAAAATGCAATGAAAACTTTTGGAAATCCAGTTGGAAATTGGTAGAGTTAAACAATGTTTTTAAAAAATAATCACTCTGGGAGGCTAAGGTGGGCAGATCATGAGGCCAGGAGATCAAGACCATCCTAGCTAACACTGTGAAACCCCATCTCTACTAAAAATACAAAAAATTAGCCAGGTGTGGTGGCAGGCGCCTGTAGTCCCAGCTACTCAGTAGGCTGAGGCAGGAGAATTGCTTGAACCCAGGAGGCGGAGGTTGCAATGAGCCAAGATCACGTCACTGCACTCCAGCCTGGGTGACACAGCCAGACTCCATTTCAAAAAATAAATAAATAAATAAATAATAAATAAATAATCAAAGAGACAATATGGTGTATTACTGGGTGATACATTATAAGTCAGCATTAAAGAGTCATTCATCCTTTAATCATTGTATGCAGCAAACGTTACGGAGAGCCCACCACACAGCAGGTTCTATGTTAAGTAGTAAAAACACAAGAAACTGCAGGATGTGCCTGAGTTGGAGGAGCAGTTAGGTTTAATATGGGAAAGGGCTGGTTAAGGCATGGCTGTCCTCTGAAAGGCCAAGACTTGAGGTGAACTTTCAAATATAATTTTTTTTAAAAAAAGGATTTATCATAAAGTAAAAGCCCAGAGATAAGTTTCTTAATTATGCAGATAATTATGTGAATAACACAAAGCCCCATTGTGTCTTATCAGAAAATAGAAAAAAATGGAAATGTCTTGAACTATAGAAGAAAGTGAAATGGTTTTCAGCGTGGTTTATTTTTATATGTAGTTATCATAATAGTACATTATCTTTTATTTTAGATACACTGGCCTAGTACAGCTCTAAAAATGGAAGAATGCATAATGAAGGGAAAAGATGCGGTAAGTATTATTCATTGAAATTAAACAAATCATCAATTATATCCCTAGTTAACCACAAAGAACTGAATCACTGAATTTTTATTTGCTCTTATAAAAGCATGTGTGCAATTTGGTTCATGAAGAAAAAAATGTATAGGCATATAAGACATAATTATGTAAAATTAATTTCAATGTAGAGTTAAAGGAAGCAGAGATGCCATTGAGATCTTGGTTTTTATTTTGTTTTTTAATATCTTAATCAACTTGGGTTTATAAATTCCTTATACTAATGCTTATTTCCCATGTATTTGGCAGAAAAATAATTGCAGGTGATTTTTTTTTTTTGTAGGAACAGTTAAGCACATTCTTTGTGAGATTTCACTTTACATTGTTTAGTAAATTAGAAAAGAATGAAGAAAAAAAAGTCAACAAAAAGTTTGAAAGAGGCAATAAACACATTTTACCTATTCCTAAATATTTTTAGGGTATCTTCTACTTTAAGAAGCAATATTCTCTTTCTCTATAGTTTCCCTGCTGAGTGTGAGTGGCAAAAGGCTGTGCGTCAGCCCGCCGACACAGTCCCTAACACACTAAGACGTCAGTGATAGGACTTTCACATACAAGCAGTGTCTAGCTGATTTCGTGACACAAATGAACCCTGGAGGAAGGCCTGGACATCTGCCTCTGAAAGTGAACTTATCCTTTTTTTCAGTAAGGAAAAAAAAAAAAAAAAGCTATATAAATGACTAACACACATTATACTAACTCCTCATTCTCTGTAGCAGCTGGGTCACAGCCAAGGAGTGAGTCAGCACATTCCTGTTGCCTTAGCCCACCGCATGATGCTGACTAATTGAACATATTCTTAGGCATGTCAATCTAAGCTCAGCTGAGCCAAAATGTGGTCTAATAGGCTCCCTGTCAGATGTGACGGTGTGTCAAGAGAGGAAATGCAGGTGCTTATGGAAACAAACAACAGATATTTTCATCATTCCTGAATGATCAGATTCTACCAAATATATGGGTCACCTGAAGAATAAAATATCATGTGATTGCAAATTTGAAGAAATAAATATACCTGTGTGCTCTAGATAATCAATTCAATAGTGCACTCCTCGTTCTTGCCAAGTGATTCCGCTGGCCTTTTCTCCTAACACTGTTATAGGATAAACTTTAAAGTGCTGAAATTGCAACAGGTCCTTATAAAACATGACATTAATTGATCATTACGTGTATTGATTTCAAGTAATACTGGGCACTAAAAGAGTTTAGTATTCATTTCATAATTTATTTTTAATGAAATAGCAACACCTAATTTGTCAAAAGAATGCTTACTAAAATTAATTTAGCCAAGTTGATTTTGAAGCAATTGTAAATGTTTCTTTAATTCAGTATACTGATCATTAAATTCACTTACTGATGGATATATTAAAATGTTATTAACATGTGTTATGTATTAGGTGCTGTGCTCAATTAACTGGGAAATGCCGAGATGTGTAAAATAGATTCTGTCCTCAAGAAGCTCACAGTTGAATACCAATGTTGACAAACTAAAGCATCTAGGCCAAAGGTGGCTTGTTGCCTATTTTTGTAAATAAAGTTTTATCGGAACACAGCCCCACATATTTAGTTTTATATTGTTTATGGCTGCTTTCATGCTATAGCTGCAAAGATGAATAGTTGCAACAGAGACCAGATAGCTCATCAAACTAAATACATTTACATTCTGGCCCTTTACAGAAAAAGTTTGCTGATTCCCAGTCTACTACTATTTCCTACAGTAATATAGTAATCTTATCATAGTCCTACAACAAAATGTTGGTTTTATTGGTTAGTTTTCCGTATTTACTTAACAATTCTCTCTGAAAGTGCTTTATGTAAATTTGTGAGTGTGAGAATGTAGGACTTACTTTCCAAAACATTAAAATTCTGTTTGTCCTAAATACTGCATATTTTGAGAGGCTAAGGCAGGTAGATCGCTGGAGCCCAGGAGTTTGAGACTAGCCTGGGCAACATGAGGAAACCCCATCTCTACAAAAGATACAAAAAGATTAGCTGGGCCTGGTGGCACATGCAACTTCCTCCAGTAGTTTCAGCTACTCTGGAGGCTGAGGTGGGAGGATCACTTGAGCCTGGGAAGGCGAGGCTGCAGTGAGCCAAAATTGCACCACTACATTCCAGCCTGGGCAACAGAGTGAGACCCTGTTTCTTGGGGAAAAAAAAAAAAAAACTGCATATTTCCATATGAATAACTATGTTTTTTCTAATTTTTGGTTTTAATGACTTTATGCTGATCCATTCTTTATACTGTACTTAAAAAACCAACAGTGTTGGGAACAGCTTAATTACTTAGTGGAACATATTGCCATGAGAATTTTTACACTTGAAGAAATTTCTGAATAGTGCTTTTTTCATTCCTCAATTGTAAACTAGAATACATGAAAAATGATACACTCTCATTATAAAATGTAATTTACACATCACTGCTAACCAAAATGTGTTTCAGTAACCCCACTTTCTTCTCCAAGTTCTTGTCCTCTTTTCTTCTACCCCTCTTGCCTCCTTCGCCCAACAGAGATTGATGGTAAAACATGAGCTTTCTAGGGCTAGGAAAAACAAGAATCAAAAAGGACTAAACATGTTTATTATACTGATAGATTCCTTCCTTTTTTTTCCTGCTTTAGGGTGAATGTGCAAATTATGTTCGGGTTTTGCATCACTATAACAGGACACACCTTCTGACTTGTGGTACTGGAGCTTTTGATCCAGTTTGTGCCTTCATCAGAGTTGGGTATCATTTGGAGGTAAGATGTTTCATTCATTGCTATCAATAAAAATAATGCTTAAAACAACCTTGTTCTCAAAGAAAGACTGCAGCATTTCTTCCCAAGAAAGATGAAAGCATTTGTGATATACTGTATCAGTTTGCTTGAGACAGATAAATTATCTTTCTGGGCCTTCAAAATTCTTGTCAGGTACAAAATCTGTGAACCAATTAATTCGCTATGTACTCAATTCACTGAACAATTTTATTTGCTTAATTCGCCCACTTAAGAACATCTCTTAACATCAAACTGTGTTCTCTATTGTGTTATATTAATATTTTCATTGATTTAACCACCAAACTGGAATATGTATATAGGTGTGTGTGTATGTGTGTGTATATATATAATTTACATAAATAAAATATAATATTTTACAGGGGGCATGCAAAGACTTTTTGATTCTGTAATTATTTTCTTATGGTCAGATGAGGTAGGGAATGCAGGAGGAGGGAATATTTCAAACTGAGTTAAGGTAAATATTACTTGGTGCCAGTTACAAATCTCTTCCGCTAAGACTTTGCCACTAGGTGATACTGCATAATAAAAGCAAATCCCAACTGAATCCTGCCACACATATAATACTTACTAGCAAGCAGGCTCAAAGATCAGTCATATAACCTATTCCTGTAAGCTGAGTGAATCTCAACTCTCATTAATTTTAGGTACATTTTGAAGCACTGTATATCGCAATTTTACCCTGAAGCATATGAAACAATATACTCATGTAGAATCTGTTACTTTTCATCTACATTGGAAGGCAGAGTCCTACACTAAGACAAGGCACAGATAAAATAGAGTTCTAGGTATTCTGTTGTTAAGCAGCTAGACTCATGATTCTTATATTCCATTCATGAAAGTGCAGCAGTGGCCATAAAATATTAATATTTTAAGCCACCACATACAAACAACACCGTTTCACCACTAAAATATTATTTCTGATATTCCTTATACTAGTTAACACTCAAGTGCAAATATAATTCAAAGTATTTGAAGTGCTTAATAGCTGCCCCTAGAGAGTGCCCGTGATTTAACTACTTCAGCTGTTAACTATCTGTATAGGCAGATTCTATCATTAGCATATTTTAAATGTTAACTAGCCACCCCTAGTTGTAGATTAAATTAAGTAACATCTAAAATACATCACGGTGTATTTACTGAATCATTTTAAAGAAACAATGCAGATGATATAATAGAAGAATTTTAGGGATACGGAAGGCGAATCATGCCACTGTAAGGTCAGAATATATAGATGTATACAACAAAGTATACATAAGTATATACGTGTGTATGTGTAGACACAGAATATATACCTCTTGTCGTGCAAATCTGCTAGACACAAATTCAGTTTCATTTATTTTAAAATGCTTTTGTTTCACCTGTATTTTTAAAGGATTTTCCTTCTTATAGAATTCTGGGTTAAAAGTTGCTTTTTGGTTTTGTTTTGTTTTCTCCTTTCAGTATCTCAAAACTACTTTGTCTTCTAATTTCTTTCTAATATAAAGTAAAGCTTTATTCCCATTGATGTTTCCCTTTTAAAATTGCTTTTATCTTTTCAGATTTTGTCTTTATCATTGCTTTTCAACAATTTCAATAGTGTGACTTTATGTGTGAAGGAGTGGGAGGGATCGGTGTCTGTATTTCTTAGGATACTAAGATTCTTGGATACCTAACGTTGTTCTTTCCATCTAATTTGGTAAATTTTGATCATTATTTCTTCAAATAATATTTCTCCTTCATTTACCCACTCCTTTCCTTCAGGATATATATACACACACACACACACACACGCGCGCACACATATACATGTGTGTATATATATATACGAAATATATATATGCATATATATACTTGTATATAAATAACAGAAAAAGAAAAAATATATATATATTTGTTAGACTTCTAGGCATTGATCTAAGACACACAGTTCATTTTTATTCAACCTTTTTTTCCTCTAGTTTTCAGATTGGAAAAATTCTACTGATTTATATTCAAATTCATGTACTCTTTCTCCTGATATCTCCAGTACGCTACTAAGCTCACCCCATTGGATGTACCATACAGAGCGTAGTTTACTTGAAAGGTGTATTAGCCCATGTAAATTTGCAATGGGCAGTAGCCACCTTTTTCAGCTTTGCAGCCACTGCCTTTTATTTACTTACACATACAGTTCAGATGTTGGACAGCGATGTTGAAGATAATTTACAAGGATACATACCATAGCTTCTAGATTTCACCACTCACTTTTCTGCTTGAGTTCTAGCCATTCATTTCCACATGAATTAAGGGATTTCCTCAAGTGAAAAATCTTTCTAGTCTTTGTCTACTCTTAATTGATCTCCAGTGCCTTTTAGACGTTTTAAAAAATAAATCATATATATATATATACACACAAATATATAGTTTATCATCATTTTCTTTGAAAGATTTGTCCAATATAAGATGCATTTTCAGTAGCAGAACTGGAACTTGGTGTACTTTAACTTCATACGCGTGATAGTGAATAAATTCATCTCACATAATTATCTAAATATTAAATATGATTGAAATATTTGAGTCATGTTAGAATCTTTAAATATGATTGAATATTATTTCAATCAAATTCCAATAGTTGAATGCTTATATGATTGAAATACTATCCCCCATAATTATCGAAATATCAGATATAATATATTTTGAAAAAATTATATATATACATACATGTCACAAGAGGAACTGGTGACCATCCAATAATAAAAGCAGTATGAGATTTATCCCCAAAACACCATTTAAAGTCTTGATGCAATTTTACATGAGGGAATGAAAAGTTACAAATCATTTAGTCAAGGAGAATACTTTGATTAAGTAGCGAAGAGGCAGTGATGTATGGAATCGGTTTGCAGAAATTTATGTTGGTTAGAGAACAGCAGGAGATAAAACTGGGATAAGTGGGTGGAAGATTTTACTACTAGACATTGGCACTCTGTGTTATTGTAAAGACAGCACGGAGACCATGAAGGAGTTTTGAACAGAGTATTTGATTGACAAGACATTCATAATATTTAAGATTGATTCAAGCAGGGAGAGATGAAAAGCAGAGAGAAATTTAAGGAGGCTATTACATGATCTTTATGAGAGATCGTGAAGGTATTTAACACGGTTGTTGCAATAGTCAAGAAAAGGAAGTGTTGAACTCAAGTGAGAAGCTGCTCAGCAGGAGAGTTTCTGTAACTTAGCATTTTGTCTGATGTCAAAGATGAAAGGGAATTAAAAAACAATTCTAACTTTATTTCTTGCTGATTGGGAAGAAATACAAAGTTCTTACCAGCAAGAGAGAGCTATGGAAGCGGGGTAGGTTTTTGTAAGAATCTAACAGATGTCCAGTATTTCTGTTTTAATTTTTTCATTTTCACTTATGGTTATTTGAAAGATTGAGTCTGGAGCTAGGAGAGGGTGTTCTCAGAATAGATTGAATTATTAAACCTTGGGGGAGTAGTTAATAGTTTCCTCTGAGAGTCTGTCTTCTCTTCCTCTCTCTCTCTCTCTCTCTCTCTCTCTCTCTCTCTCTCTCTCTCTTTCATACTGCTCTCACTTTTCTTTTCTCACTCTCACTTTCCCAAAATAACTTGAAAAGTGCCGTTATTTAGGTGCTGGTAGAATGTCTAGGGAGTATCATGAGCACTCAGAGAAAGATTGGATATAAGGCAAATCAGGTTAGTGCAAAATCAGAATTACATTTGTAAAAGAAGAACAGTTTTAAAATGATAATTAATATTATGAATGGTACAGTTTTAGTAAGGGGATAAGTAATTAGAAAGGGAATTACTGAATAGTGACACAATAAATGCAATAATGTCATTGATTTAATCAAGAAATAGAGTCGTGCTGGGCACAGTGGCCTGTAATTCCAGCACTTTGGGAGGCTGAGGCTGACAGATCACTTGAGGTCAGGAGTTCAAGACCAGCCTCAGCCTGGCCAATATGGTGAAACCCTGTCTCTACTAAAAATACAAAAATTAGCCAGACATAGTGGCCGGCACCTGTAATCTTGACTACTCGGGAGGCTGAGGCAGAATTACTTGACCCTGGGAGGCGGAGGTTACAGTGAGCCAAGATCGCACTACTGCACTTCAGCCTGGGCAACAAGAGCGATACTCCGACTCGAAAATAAATAAATAAATAAATGAAATAAACAATCGTTAAAGAAAATAAATATAGAGAAGAACATAAAAAAGTGTAAGAATGCTGAAAGAAGATTTTTCTTAGAATAGCAGATAGGGAAAACTTAAATTATTTATTTTTTGCTACAGGCGTTGTTGATGAGCTTTTGATTTTGCACCCTACTTAATCCCTCTATTTTTATGGGGGGATTTCATGGAGAATTAAATGAATGTCCCTGCTGCTATTCTCTCAAAAGTCTGAGAGTACTTTTTAAACAGTAACAGGTGATACAAATATAAACTACTACAGGTTTATGTCTACCTCTGATTTTACTCATGTCTCAAAGAAAAGAGAAATTATGTGTTGAATGTAGATGCTCAGACAATAAGAAAGAGAGTTTCAGGTATAAAGCACATATTTCTAGATAATTGGCAGAGACCTTGGCATCTTACAAAATTAAGATGGTTTTTATTACTTAATAGCCAACATTTCTCTTAAGAATGAGAAGACTTTAACACAATAATATTAGCATGTTACTATTTGTATTAGTTTTCTTTCTTGCAAACAAATTACCAAAAATGTAGCTGATTAAAACACAGCTTCACACACTTATGATCTCACAGTTTCTATGGGACAAGAGAGTCCAGGCACTGTTTAGTTGGCCTCTCTGCTAAAGGTCTCCCAAGGCTGAAATCAAGGTGCTGCAATCTTTCTGGAGCTCAGGGTCGTATTCCAAGTTCATGAGGTTATTGGCAGAATTCATTTCCTTGCAGTTGTAAGACCAAGGTCATCATTTTCTAGATGGCTGTCAACCAGGGCCTGCTGTCAGCTTCTAGGGACCACGTGCAGTTCCTTGCCATGCGGCCCTGTCATAACATGGCTGCATACTTCTTCTAGGCCAGCAGGCAAATCTTTCTGTTCAGTTTACTAAGAGGGAATCATACAACACAGCTTCATCATGACAATGACTATCCCATCATGTTTGCCATATAAAGTAGTATAAGGAGTGATTTCTTACCATATTCACAGGTGGGCCTACACCCAGAGGAAGGGGATTGTATAGTACAGCTACATTTGAGAGTGGGATTCTTGAACACCATAAGCATTCTACCTACCACAGTATTCTTTCCATATCTTACATGTGAAAGAAAGGTTGCATTAATACAGGTGTTTTTAGAAAATGTTTCTGGGAGAGGCAAGGCATAGGCCCAGAATGAAGGATGAGTAATGAAGCTGTTTTTTTTTTTTTTTTTTTGAACTTTGTAGTGCTCCTCTTAAAAGAAAACTGCATTCCTCCTTGCAAAGATTAAGGGATGAAAGTGTGGGCTGTCTCCAGAATTTTTCTGCCCAAACCTGGGAAAATTTGATTGTCCTTGAGAGCATAAGCATTTGAATATAGACTGCTGCCATATTTTAACAGTGTACAGTATCTTTTCTCAGTCTATATTTACAGCATATTTATATTAAGTATGCAGACTAAATTAGTCATGCAAATATATTTTGCATCTAACAGTGTTCTCTATGATTTTCAGTATATGGTTTTGATAAAAGTTTCCTCTAGTGCAGAAAGTAGCAGTGCGCTATTTGGATAATCATAAGTGTTATACATATATCTCTGAGAGTACAAATCTCTGTGAAAATATGTTAGACACTTTACACAAATAATGTTTTTACAAGGTAGTCCACAGTTAAATGTTATAGACTGGAAATATGTCTTTTTCTAGTTGCTTGTATTCTGTAGTTAAATATTTTGTATAATGACAGCAAGACATTGCTATTTAGACAAAACAATGTTCTTGCCTTTTAAAGTCATATGTGTTATATGTTATCTCATTGGTCCCTGAAAGCTTGAACTCCATATTTTAAGTAACTATTGAAAATACATTTTTAGGCAATGATTATTATTCCAAGTAAATTAAAACATACATGCTACAAATACATGAATTTTAAAATCAGATGTTTTCCTCAAAAGTATTTTATTAATGTTTGTTTCTTAACTTTGTTTTGGTTCTGTTTATAGTACAAAGTAAAAAATTCATTGGGATATTCAGCAAAACTTGTAAGTTTTTGAGGTTCACCCATTATGTGACTGAAATATGTCTTTTCTCTTTCACAACTGTGATCATTATAGCCGTGCATTTAATATTCTTTGTCCTTTCACAAAGAAATATGCATATCTTAATTTCACAAACCATTTTCTTTAATATCAATTCTTCCTGTACCCAATTCTAAACCCCTGAAATTCTAAAGATTTCCAAATTTGCTATTTTAATGAAGTTCTGTTGTATCTGTTTATTACTGCTTGTTTATCAAAATTATTTTAATAGTAAGTAAAAATATTAAAGATAATCATTTTAAAATAATTTGTAAAAATCTAGAGTGGGTAATAGCCAATTGAATAGAATAAATATATGAAAATTTACATTACTTTTTATAACATTTATACTTTCAGATAATTTTTATATACTAAACTAGACTTTAGTTAATAAAATGTCCAGTTTATAATTTGTACCAAGATATTTTTATAAACATTATTGGTCACATGATGTGAAGAATGACTCTGGTCTGTAATTTATTGATCCATTTATTGAAAATAATACATAGAAATGTTTTACTGATTTTAAAATTATGGTAATTTTTAATATTCTCATTTCAAATAAGTGATTAGAAGGTAATGAGTACCCCCTATGAAGTCAGGACACGTTTTGTTTTGGTCTCAGTCTATGAGAGTTTCATTCTGCAGACTAATTACTGTATATGGTTTTGTTTGTTTTGTTTTGACTTTTGCTAGAAAAGTAATGGAGATTAAGGGTCATAAAAAGGGAGATTACCTGACAATGACTTTTTTTTTTTCAGTAGGAGAAATGGGAGTATTTTATGCATTGGATTTGATATTGAAAGTTAAATGTGAAAGAGAAAATTATTTACACTAACGTAGTAGCTATCCGATAAATATCCAGCTCATGCCTGTAATTCCAGCACTTCAGGAGTTTGAGACTAGACTGACCAACGTGGTGAAACCCCATCTCTACTAGGAATACAAAAAAATTAGCCAGTCTTCGTGGCAGGCCCCTGTAATCCCAGCTATTCCGGAGGCTGAGGCATGAGAATTGCTTGAACCTGGGAGGCGGAGTTTACAGTGCGCCAAGATTGCACCACTGCATTCCAGTCTGGGTTACAGAGCAAGACTCCATCTCAAATATATAGATATATATACACATAAAAATATATAAATAGTATATATAATATATAAAATATACATTTATATAAAAATATATAATATAAAAAATATACAAATATATATATATAAATTAGCATTAGAAGAATTCAGTGGAAACCAATACTTTCAAAGAAATTATGCATTTTATCCATTGGAGTATGCCATTTTCTACATTGTTTCTTCTGCTTTCTTTACTGAAATCAAAAGATACTTTTCAGTGTAGCTAATAGAAAAGGCACTGTTATGTTCCCCGGGGCATTAAAAGGTGAGCCTGACACTTTCTCCAGAAGCTTGCAGTCTATTATTTTTGTGATTTTAAAATGCCCAAGGTTATTTAAAAATGTTTCCGAAGAGGGGGATTGTTCCTTCTGGCCTTCCTCTCCTGTCAATCTTATTAGTGAAAGCTGGTTAAATAATTTTCTGATGGGAAGGAAAAGAGGATTCCCTGTGCTAATTTTTGTCTGAAAATGATTATATGAAAGCTATTGGAAAGGTAGACTTCTTGACAAACGTCACTTATGGATCACTCTTTTGCCTGCTCCCTGTGTGTGAGGCAGTCAGTAAGAAACCCCACTCTCTAGCACCATGTGCCTGTGAGCAAAGAGAAGGCCCAGAGAGAAACAGCGTGATGCTTATGTTGCTGAGCAGCCTTGCTGGTGGCCGCTAGGGAATGAGGGAGCGCGAGAGGCATATGTTGAACCAGAACTCTGTAACTAATTAAAGAACTAGGAGGCTAAATTCACAGGGAGCAGTGAGTGCTGCTATGAGGGCTTCTTTTCCCCCCTACTTGAACAAATATAAATACATGGAAGAAGTCAAAATAAGGAAAAGTGAAATGCTCCAAAGCCAACGTTTGCCCACCCCTTCCATGGCACTCCTAATTCTGATTTTGTTGATTTTCACTCAAAATATTTCATGGACATTCATACACACACACACACACACCCACAGACACACACACATACACATATGGATATAATTCTATCTCATTCATTCAAATGCCTGCCTAGTATTTCACGGTAAGAATAAACCATAATGTGTTTAATTAAGCAATTTATCTTTAAACTGTTAATCCTGAGGCTACAGCAAACCAGAAGAAGGAGAATGAGTGTGGTACTTTGAGTGATTTGGCACCTAAAGGGCAAATGAGCTTCTCATGGTTGCGACCCAGCAAGCATTCACGTCTCTTTAGTTTGATCAGACGTTAGAAACTGGCAGCAATATGCCCAATTCAGCTCACAGATGTGCTTTGTTTGTCACAGACAGTGTTTCTTGTTTGTTTTCTTGCAAAGAGCCTACATTTAAAAACCGGTTGGTTTCACACAGTAAATTGTGATTTTCAATGGACCCACATAAAAAGAACCAGTTGGTGCTAAGTAGTTGCAGCCCCACTTTCCAATGGGACATGTGCTTAACAATGTTCCACAGTTTCCATCAAGCACACAATGCACACTTGCACCCAGGCTCTTTGCCAGTTTGCCATCTCCACCTGGCCCTAAGAGGCATTTGCATTTGCTGCTCAAGTACTAGAAGGAATATGCACCTCCTCAAAACGCTTAAGTGCTTGGAATCTAGTAGTAAATAACTATGGAATGAGTGAATGTGTGAATTAATGAATGGGTTTGTTACATTTATGCCTTGATGTAAAGATCCAAGATTCTAAGTCTAAATTAAAATTTTTCAGGACTTAATTATCATATGTAAAAGATTTAGTTAAATTAGGAACATTTTTTTTTTCTTAAACACTTTTTCAGTTAAGTTGGTTAAAGTGTTTATAAAAGGAATTTGCAAATCCCCCTGTATTAGTCTATAAAGAACTGCTTGAAACTGGGTAATTCACAATGGAAAGAGGATTAATTGACTCACAGTTCCATAGGGCTGAGGAAGCCTCAGGAAATTTACAATCATGGTTGAAGTGGAAGCAAACATGTCCTTCTTCACATGATGGCAGGAAATAGACATACTGAGCAAAGGGGGAAAAGCCTCTTATGAAGTCATCAGATCTCATGAGAACTTACTCACTATCACAAGAACAGGATGGGGGAAACTGCCCCAGTGATTCAATTATCTCTACCTGGTTCCTCCCATGACTCGTGGGGATTATGGGAGCTATAATTCAAGATGAGATTTGGGTGAGAACACAACCAAAGCATATTGCCTCCTCCCCTGACAACTTTTTTCTTTTAATTATATAGATTCTGTCAACTCTTGGAAAGGTTTAGTGGTAACATGATAATATGTATTTGTTTTTACTTTTCTGGTCTTTAAAACATAAATTAAGCATAACATAAACAGCAGAGACATTCGTTAAGTACACCTGTTTTGTTAACTTTTAAAATGAATAAAGAAAAGTATATGACAAAAAATTGTAACCTATGATTCTTTTCAAAAATTGAACACATTAGTTTAAGTAGCATCTAAATCAATAAATAGAACACCAGTGCCCCAGAATCTGTTGTCCCCCTTCAATAACTACCCCCCAAATAAACACTGCTGTGATTTCTATCATCATAGATTAGTTTTGCCTCATTTAGAATTTTATGTAATGGAATCATACACCATGTATTTTTTGTGCAGTTGGCTTATTTTGCTCAACAGTTATACAGAGATTGATCTACATTGTGTGTAGTTTTAGTTCATGTGTTTTCATTATTCTATTTTATTTCTTTACGTGGATATAACACAATTTACTTTCCCACTCTTTTTCTGATCATTCTAATTGTTTATAGCAATTGTGCTATAATTACGCTGCTATGAGCATTCTTATCCATATCTTTTGGTGAACTTAAGGGTATGTTTTCAGTTAGTATATTTCAGTAGTGGAATTGCTGTGCCATAGAGGATACATTAGTAAATACTACTAAACTGTTTTTGAGTCATTGTACCTATTTTGTGCCCACAAGTGGTATATAAGTATTCCATTTACCACACATTAAGCATTGTTTGTCTTTTTCCTAGCATTCTAATGGCTGCATAGTAGTATCACACTGTGATCTTAATTTCTATTTTTTCTGATTCTCAAGAAAATTGTGTGCCTTTTATAGGCTTATTGAGGCTTTGGGTCACTTTTGAGCTGAAGTCTTCAGTTTGTCATTTAAGAGCTGTTTGACCTTTGCAAATGGGTTTGTTGGGGGATTTTATGAGGGAGCAAGTATAACATATACAATTCAATACTCTGCATGCAGAAAATAATCAGTGAAAGATAATTCCTATATGGCCCCCTTTTGTGCCGTTTAAAACAGAAAATTTAAAACCAGGACCAAAATAAAATTGGGAGGAAACAGTAGAAGAGAGCAGTTGATTTATGTGTATATATAAGGAGGGGGTGGGAAAACAGAAACAGGGAAAGAGAACAAAACCAACATTTTCTGATTATGATATTGAACTTATTGACAATCAAGGTAAGTCTGAAAGAAAAGATGTGCTGTATAGTCCTCATTAGTGTGTAAGGGAGTGGAGATTAATGGTATAAGCTTTTGATTCAAGAATACCCAGGTTTTTATTTTGTCTCTGTAATTTAACTAGATCTGTTATGAGGTTTTTAATAATATTGTCTTCATAAAGGCAGTAGTGAAAATTAAATTTATATATGTAAGAAATTAATTAAATACAAAAAAGAATATAAAATATTTTAAGCATAAAATATTTTTAAAATTCAGACTAAAAATTAGGCTAGTTGTGGTGGCTCATGCCTGTAATCCAAGAACTTTGGGAGGCCAAGACAAGAGGATTACACCAGCCCAGGAGTTTGAGACCAGCCTGAGCAACATGGCGAAACCCTGTCTCTACCAAAAATACAAAAGTTAGCTAGGCATGGTGGTGCATGCCTGTAGTCCCAGCTACTCAGGAGCCTGAGGTAGGAGGATCACTTGTGCCCAGGAGGTGGAGGCTGCAGTGAGCCGAGATTATGCCATTGCACTCCCGCCTGGGTGACAGAGCCAGAACCTGTCTCAAAAATAAATAAATAAATAAATAAAATGTTAAAAAAAATAAAATTTAATTGTATAAAAATTCAAACCTAAAATGTAAGTTATATGTGTGTACTTGGCCAGTAGCAAATTAAGTACTTAATATAAAGTAGCTATTTTTATTGACTTTTCTATCTTTGAGCCTTGAGACATAATTGTAACATAATTCTTGATACAAGGGGCAGTGTCCATAATAAGTCAATTACAAGAAAAATCTGAGGCTTTCTATGTATGAACTTTTGTGTCTCATACTAAGAGCTTAATGTCATCCTAGTTCATCACTTTTGGCATTTATGATACTGTTGCAACTAGATGATTTCTTTCCTTTATGTGGCTACTGAGTAATGATGGATGTTTTGTAGCAGCTACATTAGTCTGCTTTAGGTTGGAAATGTTATCAGACTCAGTTTTCACATTTTCTTTAAAGGATCTGGAGAAAGTTTGAAAAAATATACCTGAAGACCTTAAAATTCTGTAACTCTAAAGATATATTTCACATTTGTTGAAATAATGACTCTAAGAAGAAAATATGCTAGCCTGGTAGGACTTTCTTGGTTTTTGTTTTGTTTTGTTTTTGTTTTAGAATAGGGTCTCACTTTGTCGCCCAGGCTTGAATGTAGTGGCACGATCATAGCTCACTGTAGCCCTGGACTCCTAGCCTCAAGGGATCCTCCCACTTCAGCCTCCCAAAGCACTGGGCTTATAGACATGAGCCACCACACTCAGCCAGAAGTTTTTTTTGTTTTTAAGAATATGTTTACTAAGATATTTGGATAATATTAGGTGATTAAGTAATACATTGACTCCTTAACAGTAACTTGAATTTTATTAGTGTAGTCAAGTTGAATTAGTTATAAATTCAGTCACACACTATATTGCTAATTCATGGACATGATATGGAACAGATGTACCTAGAGTTAAATTTGGTGGGCTAATTAAAATATTGGCTTGATTAAAATGACTTGCTTTTTCCGGGCTGGCAAGATGAATTCTGTCAGGTTTTACTTTCCAAATGGAAATTATTTTAAATATAAGTCAACTCTAATTTTACTCATTTATTGTGTTAACTTTCAAAATTCCACATTGTTATAGATATTTTGTCCAGAAACTTTATTTTGAGTGTGTGGATTAAACAGCTGGACAGAGAAAGATAAAAAAGAGAAGTGGATGAGTTCAGTAGAAAAACAGAATTCATTGTGTTAACATTATTTTCCTATTAGAAATTGAAAAAAAGCAATTATGAGCCTCAAACAGAAAGAAATCTTTTTATTATCCTACTCTTGGAAAAATATCATTTGGCATGGCACTTACCACTTTGGCCACTGTGCCTTTGTTTACTGGCCTATCTTCTCCAGCATTTTCCATACTAACTGCATCTTTAATGAGAGATATGCCCCCAATGTTTCTATATCTCTTCCTAAATGTCTTTTCTATTTTGCATTTGGAGTAAATAAATAAGCTTCCGTGTTCATATTTCACTTTTCTCCAGTGATAGCCTTCCTTCCTCTAAGATGAAAAATGTTGCATAGACTTTGTTGTTGTTGTTGTTGTTGCTGTTTTTTGAGACACAGTCTCAGTCTGTCACCCAGGCTGGAGTGCAGTGGTGCGATCTCGGTTCACTGCAACCTCCACCTCCTGAGTTCAAGCGATTTTCCTGCCTCGGCCTCCTGAGTAGCTGGGACTACAGGCACCCGCCACCATGCCTGACTAATTTCTTTTGTATTTTTAGTAGAGACGGGGTTTCACCATATTGGCCAGGATGGTCTCGATCTCCTGACCTCGTGATCCACCTGCCTCGGCCTCCCAAAGTGCTGGGATTACAGGCGTGAGCCACTGGTCACAGCCAAAATGTGGCATAGAGTTTTATATGTCTGCCCATATTCTCATATTTGAACCATTTGACAGACTTTGCAGTCTATATTGATTAATTGATCAATATATAGATTCAGTTTTATTAATAGAATAAAATTCTGGAGCAAAATTAACAAGCTGTTCTCTCATCCTAGTCCAATTTCCTCAGGACAGTTTGTTTTTCTCTCTAATCCTCGATTTTCTCATTTGTAGAATTAGTTAAGAGGGCATCAACTAAATCCAAAATAGCATGTAGTGAAGTAATATTGTCTATCTCACAATCTTATTGTAAGAATCAAATTATTCCAATAAGAATCTTAATAAATAGAGCTAATACATATTAAGTACATACTCTGTGCTAGATGTTTTTGTTTGTTTATGTTGATACTCATAACACTTTCACAAGGGAGGAATTGTTATTCTCATTTAACAAATGAAGAAAGTAAGAAATGAAGTCACTTCTTAATGCTATACAGTACTGGAAGAACTTGAGCTTCATGGTCAAGGGCCAAGTTATTTTCATTATAATGTGTTGCTTTCCCAAATTACATACTATATTGATGCATTTTGTAAAGCTATGAAAGGTCACATGGAGAGTTTAATGTTGGTAACAATTGTGTCTAAGCAACATCTGTTGTGTGAATCTACACCTTCCACTGCTTTTCCACTCTTTCTTTCAATTTGATCTTCATCCTCAGCTGTCAGTAGACATCTCATTTTCAGTCTTTCAATACCCCCAGATTTTGCTTTCTTTTGACACAGGGGAGACCTCACTGCAGTGATATTCACAAAACACCACCACAAACTACTTGGTTCTTTATGTATCTGTGTATTCACCTTTATAATTCATTAACCGTGGTTCAGTTGAACCTTTTGTTTTCTCCACTGCTGTTTGAAACTGCTGAATATCATTAGAGACAATTGTAGGATGCCTTCACTGTTATTCAGATGAGCCTATATATTTTAGCCCTTAATTAACTCTTGGCATTGTCCAAGTTGCTCCTATTCTGGAGGGTGGATGGGAGTATATTAATGTAGTGGAAAGAATACAGGCTTTAGGAGCAACAGATGAAATTTCAAATCCAAAGTCTGCTACTCACTAGCTGTGTAACCCTGAGTTAATACTTAACGACGTTGAGCTTCAGTTTCCTCATCTGTAAACTTAAGACTCCATTTTAATGAGTAGCTTGTCAAAGTTGCATGGATTTTCTGACATCATAAATGGGAAAGCAGCTGCCTTAGGGACTGGAATGTAGTAAATGTACAAAGATGCTACTTTTGTTCATGTTAAGTCTCCAATGCTGCCTTCATAGTTTTTTAACTCAAAGCATTTGAAATATCTCCTACTTAAAAAAGCAAATGGAGGCCATAAAGTAAAAGTCCATAACTTGCCCCTCTCTTTCACTTCTAAATTTAAATATTTGGTGGTACCTTTCCCCCTTTCTCAGATGAAGCCCTCACTCTTCTTTCTCAGATTATTTATTCCACCTATACTCTTTTTATTTATTTATTTTTTGAGATGAAGTCTCCCTTTTGTTGGCCAGGCTGGAATGCAATGGTGCGATCTCGGCTTACTGCAACCTCTGCCTCCTGGGTTCAAGCGATTCTTCTGCCTCATCCTCCCAAGTTGCTGGGATTACAGGTGCCCGCCACCATGCCTGGCTAATTTTTGTATTTTTAGTAGAGATGGCATTTCACCATGTTGTCCAGGCTTGTCTTGAACTCCTGACCTCAGGCCAAACGCCCACCTCAGCCTCCCAGAGTGCTGGAATTACAGGCGTAAGCCACTGTGCCCGGCCCCAACTACACTCCTGATCACATCTCTTCATTTCTTCATTACTTTAATCCACCAAATATCCTTTTCTTTCCACTTCTACCTTCCAGCATATAAAAATGTTTTAGAGTTCTCTATTCTCAAAATAAAAATTGTAAAACAAACAAAAATTTTGCCCCAACCTTACTCAACCTATAAGCTGATTTATTGACTCCAGCATTTTCTAAAATGTCTTGAACAAATAGTTTGTATTTGCTATCTTTGCTTCTTCAACTTCCGTTTACTCTTCGACTCAAGGTGCATCTATCACTTTGTTGAAATGGACTGGTTATTGTTACCCACAGCCTTCTAGTTGCTAAATATCTTCCTTAACTCATTTTCCTCCATTGCTTCCTTGCTGCATCTGACAGTATTAGTAATTTTCAAATAGAAGCTTTCTCCTTTTCATTTTTAGGAGCATGTTTTCCCCATAGTTTTGAAATGCTGAGACTGGTCACAGTGGCTTGCCCCTGTAATCCCAGCACTTTGGGAGGCCAAAACGGGAGGATCACCTGAGGTCAGGAGTTTGAGACCGGCCTGGCCAACATGGTAAAATCCTGTCTCTACTAAAAACACAAAAATTAGCCGTGCTTGGTGACCTGTGCCTGTAGTCCCAGCTGCTCTGGGGGCTGAGGCAGGAGAATCACTTGAACCTCGGAGGCGGGGATTGCAGTGAGCCAAGATTGAGTCACTGTACTCCAGCCTGGGTGACAGAATGAGAGTCTGTCTCAAAAAAAAAAAAAAAAAAAAAAAAAGAATGCTGAATATTCTGCCTTCCCAGCCTTTTAAATGTTGATGATTGCAGGAATTCTGTTCTTGGTCTGTGTTTTCCAACATTGTGTGCTTTCCTTGGTATTCTTATTTCTTTACATAGGTACATCTACCCACTGTTGACTGACTCCAAAATCATATTCCCATAGTTGATCTTTATATAGAAATCTATAATCACATTTTCTATGCTTACTGGACATTTATCCATAAAGTAATTTCCTAGAGACAATGTAAGACAACCATGCTTTTAATAAATAAAACTCTGCACATTCAGGTTGACAAAGGAGGGAGGACCTCAAAACAAGAGGAAGAGACAGATCCTACACTTCCTTCATGACTCTCCTCTCCAAAGAAAGAGGAGAAATGTTGTGCCGTGTTTCAAAGACAGTACATTCCCTAATTTGTCCATGTATTCACTATGCTGATTCCTTTACTTGGAAAACTCTTATCCTTGTTCTCTGTTTGGAACATCCTAACTCATCCATCAAGACTCAGATCATACATCATCTCCTCTATTAAGCTTTTCTCAACCTCTATCAGATGAAGCTAATTCTTTCAATGATTAGTGATTAATTTGGATTTTAATTGTACTTAAGACAAAACTTAATGTTGAATTAGTATCTCTAGAGAAGAGACTGTCATTTCTATCTCTATATTTTCATGCTTCAACATAATGCTGGCAGTAGTCATTGAAATCATTCATTGAAAACATGTAATAAACATATATATGTTTATTATATATGTATATAGATACATATATATATCAGGTCATTATTTTACTTAACATTATTTAACATAGCCTAGTTATTTATAAATATTAATTGCTAGAATTTTAAATAGTTGTTGAATTAATATAAATCAATAAAAGATGCTTCTGAATAGAATTGAGTATTGTGTTGACTTTTAAGTTTAAGACTGGTATGTTCAAACGTTTGAATAGTCTTTCAATATTTTTTAAATTTTAAAAATCAATATTGAAAATCACATATATGCAAGTATATATATGTATGTATAAATATAAATGTATATATGATGATCTTTCCAGATTTCTGGACTAATTACTCTTTGTTTCCTCTTCCACACTAATCATTTATAAATCATCATGTAAATTTTTATCTCTTATACAATGTCTTTAGTGAACTGCTTTTATTTTAACCCTGATTTGGAATCAATCATAGGCTATCAGGCTGTGCAAATAAACCTTTGCTGAACTCAAATTAACAAAGCCTTGGTTGAATACATCAGGGGAGGCAGTATCTAGTCTGTCTTGCGGTAATTCTGTTGTGACCTATGCCAGTTCATATAACTGATGCTTTGTTATTGTGATGACACTTTCACTTTCTACCCTTTTTCCATCAGAAGTGGATACCTAATGGGCTCTTTCATGTTCCAAGGGTTTAGATTTTTGTTCAGGAACTCTAATCCAACCCTTGGGGTCCTACTTTTGGTTTTGACCCGTCTTCAATCCAATACCCTGTCACCATGTCAGAAAGGTCCTGTACAAAGGTACTCCACTACCCTGTCTCTTCCTGAATTGATGGTTAGTATGGGCAGTAACTGGATGTCTCTTTGCTGTGTCAGCCTTACTCTATTCTTATCGTACTTGTTCTGACTTTACCATCACAGAGCTGCTCAAGCTCTGGGGCTCTGTTCTGACAGTCTCTTCTCTCTGTATTCCCCTTCTGGTTTCCCCAGTCCCTAATATCTACACCCTCACAACTCGGTCTACTTGCATCAACACAAGTTACTAGGAAGGAGAGTTGCTACAATGTACTAGAAATTCCAAGGACATTTTATTAGCTATGTTGCAGAATTAGACAGAGGAAAGTGCTAAAGTTCAAATAATTCTACTTGACAGAGCAGTGCTTCCTCATGGAGAGCATAGAAGTTCTGGTAAACTCTCAGGAGGGTGGAGAGTTCCTTGCCAGGAACATCAGGAAGGGGACTAAGTGAAAAAACATAACTCTACATGATGTAGAGGATGGTCTAAACATAAAGTGGTAGGAAAAAAGGCTGTAAAGACAAAGCGAAACACAACACAACACACAAACAAAAACCTGACCCCCAGTGTAGCAGCTTTAGCAAACATAGAAGAAAAGAGAAAAATAACGAGCAAGTAAACTCTTCGCTGATGGTGTTCTTCTTTGGAGACTTTCCATAGGATTCCCATCCCTTAAGTGGCTGAATCACTGTTGAGGTAATAGAAATTTACATTGGCTAAATATGTGAGAGTATAAAAGTAAAGGAGCCAAGTGGACAATGAGTAGTTAAACAGAAAATTGCTTGCCTTGTTTCCAAACAAAACTTAGTCTGGTAAACATCTCTTCAGCCCAGTGATGTCTAAATAAAAATCAGCAAACCCTGGGGCTAAGGAAAGGATTGGCATCCAAAATGTCATAGCACAGGATATTGAAAAGAGATTGAAAAGTATTTATTAATTAAATAAATGGAAATAGAACATAATATGATTTGTTTGACTTCTAAGTAAAACTCAAATATAATGTGAATTTTTGGAGCAAGATATGAAGTTGCTGTAAAGGCTGGAGAGGAATTTAACACATCTTCAATAGTGGTTATCTCCAAATATTTGAATTATGAAAAAATCATTAATTACAGGTTTATCTATGTACATTCTACATTTTTTTCTCCATAAGATGTAGATTTAATTTATAAGTAATCATGTTGCTTCATTCATTTATAGTTATGCAAGTTTTTGCCTTCCTCTTTGTAAAGAATTCGAAGAACAGGGACAAATTGAAAGTATTGATTGAACATTACCCCAATCATAGTCTTTTTCTCGGAAAAAATAAAACAAAAAAACACTACCACCAGTTTACATTATCTTGCAGACCTTTTCCTCTCTGAAAGGACGCAATCCAAACTGATGACAATGGTGATATTAATTGTATACAAACACACATGTGTATATGTGTGGAGATCCATACCTGTAGGCTTAAAAATCTGTTTCTTGCTGGATGTATAACATGGGGCAGATTACTCTTTCTGATGGTGGCTCAATGTCCTCCTCCATAAAATGGAGCTTACCTCACATATAGGATTGCTGTGAGGAATAATTTAATGTAAGTAAAGCACCTAGAATACTACTTGGCAAATAATAAATGTTGTATGACCATAGCTATCATTGTCACATCAATGGCAGACCCAGGTGCAGCAGCAGCAGCATCATATCTTTCTTTTTTGTACTTATTTTCTAAATTCTTCAGTGGCATCAACTATTGCATTGCATGTTGGTTCACAAATCTGAATCTTAGTGCTAACATATATTTTGATATCCTATATCAAGTTTTTATTATTTTCTGCCATTATTTAAAAAAAAAACATTCAAATTGGCAAATCACATTCCCCATATGAAATGTTATCAGGTTTTCTTAAAAATCTGTCCTTTCATTCATTTCTACTATGCTTCTACTTTTTTCCTTTTCATCCAGGCTTAACACCTAACTCTTGTAACCTAACTTTTCCCCAGGTTGAATCAGTAGCAAAATCCTTTTGGCTGTATCCATAAACTGTTTTTCGAATCCATTTTTTTTTCTATTCCTCCTGCCAGAACTATCATTATCTTTGACTGCTATCTCTAGCTTCCTTACTGTTTTTACGTGCTTTTTTAATCTCACAATGTCTCTGCTGTCAAATTAATCTTGCCATCCGATAAGTCTCTTCAAAACAACCATGTTTACCATTGCACACTGAGTAAAGAGTTCAAATGGTGTATCTCAGATAGCTGGTGTCCTTCAGAGTCTGGCTGTAATATAACTTCTCAGTCTCCTCTCCCTGTTGCTCATTAAACGTTCCTTATATGTGTTTGGTTATAATCAGTCTGGGCTACTCACTGCTGTCCTACAGACTCTTTTATCTTTTTTTTTTTGAGACGGAGTCTTGCTCTGTCACTCAGGCTGGAGTGCAGTGGCACAATCTCAGCTCACTGCAACCTCCGCCTCCCAGGTTCAAGCAAATCGCCCTGCCTCAGCCTCTTGAGTAGCTGGGATTACAGACGTGCACCACTACGCCCAGCTAATTTTTATCTAAGTCTTGAATGAGAAGCTTTGTTCTCCTTCTAGAATGTCTTCCCATTATAGGAGAAGGGTTTAAAAATTTTGGAATAAGATCAGCCTGCTAGTAGGTTGCAAATTTGCATAAATTTCTTAAAATCTCTGAATCTAAGAAACTTTAGATGAGGATAAAATTATCTGTCCCATGAGGATGTAGTAACAACACAATAAACAAGTAAGAAATATGCTTATCACAATACCATATTCTGTCCCTAATATGTCCCTAATATTAACTCTTAGCCAACTGGTATGTTCTTTTCTTCCTTAGGAAAAATATCCCAGATTACCACTCCCTTCCCAAACCAGACCACCCTACCACCTCCAGGACAAGAAATAGGCTCCTGCATTCTCATGTTCTCATAACACTATGTACCTCATTATAGAGATTTTTCACATTGAGGCACTCATTATAGTAATTATTCTTCCCTATGTTGAGCCCAGAAAACACAGTTTCTACCCTGTGATGTTCTTTGGAGGATTACCGTGAAGGTAGATACTTCTATTAAATATTTGTGATAAAGCAATAAAGGAAAATATTTAGGAAAAAATCATTTTGTGTCTTGTAAAGTGCAGAAATTGTTTGCAGGACCTACCAGAATTAACATATGTTGTGCACAAAGTAGTGAAATGCACATTGAGTTGAAAAGCTGGTGTTAGATACTGTGTTTATTCTACATTCTTTTACCACTGATCATATAGTTCTAGTGAAGCAGAACCACGTGCTAGTTACCTACCTCCGAGTTTTACATATTTCTATTCTATTCTGCTGTCGATAGAGAGGTATAAGCCACCATAATATCATGCAAGAAAAGAAAAAAATGTTAAGGATATTATCATGTCTCTTTTGCTGCTGTAGTATAAGCTAATTTTCGTGTTTTGATAAAAGGAGGAATCAGAAACAAGAAGAAAAGTGCAAAATATGCTCTCACACTGGAGACTGTCATAGAGCAGGGTTTCCCATTTCAGGTATGTAACAGATTAGAACAGGTTACACTGTGGCCTTGAAATCATAAAATCAGAAATAATTATTTAATTGTTATCAACTTTGAAAATAATTTTGGAATAAAATTCTTCTTTAACTGTATAAGAATAGTACACTATGATGTAAGTACATTTTCTCCTCTCCCTGAGAAACGACCACAAAGCCCTTCTTAACCTAGACTCCTCTGATGATCATGAAAGACTTTGCCCATTAACCTTAATTTTCCAAAATTTCCTTTGTTGAGACTTTTAACTCCAAGAGAGCTGTATGGTTCCAGCCTGGCCTGAATGACAAATCGGCTGTTAGAGAAAGCGTCCTTTCCCTCGCAGCTGTCCAGTTCTTACTGTGCAGATGGCGGATTTATGTTTTCTTTTACCAGCAATTCCTTTCTTTCTTCTCCACACAGGACTGTGATCCTTTGTGATCATGTATGACTCAGTCAGCAATAGGAACACTCATAGGATTGAAGAGTTTTCAAATGCATCCAAGTAAAAGGGAACAAGGAATTTAGAACTGAGGAATTGTTCCGAAGCCTATCTGCATACTAAAACGAGACTATGACTTCCTTCCCATGAAAAGTAGATATTCATGGTTTTATAAAAAGCATCTTTGTTCTAAAAAAAGAATTCTGATTCCTGTTCCATTCTGTGTGGTCAGAATAACAGCAGAGCAGTCAAACCCAGAGAAGGTGGACAGGAAAGACACAGAAGAAAAAAATCCATATCTTAAAGTTAACTTGGAGTCAAGATGGTTCTTTCCTTGACATGTCTAAATGTCTAAATAATTACCTCCATCCTTCAGTTAAATTTTTTAATGTATATACATAAATGTTTACTCATTTTATTTCTAGCATTCTCCTATTTATCTTACATATTAAAATATATAAATGCCTACTTTTATTATATATAATTATTTAGTCATATTAAATTATAATATGTATCGCATATATGTTTTTCTAAGAGACAGTTACGGTGTAACCCAAATGCAAATTGGATTTGCTATGCCTTATCATGCATTGCGTAGGTAATATCATAAGCTAATTGTCTGTTTACACTGAATAAATGCTTATCACTACTATTGTTTTCTATGAAATTTTTCCTAAAATATCTATAATAGTAAAGGCCTGTCCATAACTGTTAAAAAATAGCTAATCATAATCACATTTATTAAAGTTCTTGGTATTTTATTAAGTGATTGAAATTATGATATCTAGACCATGAAGTCAATTACTATGCAACTTTATTTTATTCTGCTTTTTAAATATGGGCCTGCTTTGAATAGTGTGTACTTTGTTTATATAAAGAGATTCCAGGTAAGCTACTTAAGTAATTTATTATAGAAGGCTCTATCATTTTCTACATGAATTATAAATTTAAAGGCAGTTTAATTTGGTGACTCAGGTAGGGATTGACTAGCCATATGTGATGAATTTTCTATCACATTAAATTTGACTTAAAACAATAAAACACAGGTGATTTTAAAGCGAATGAATCAAAATCAATACCAAAGCTATTATTACATTCATAAGAAGACTGCCTGTGCTGTTTTTTCAAAGAATTAAAATACTGAATTTATTTTCTTAATCTCGGAACTTGATATTTAATTATAATATGACATTTTCTGATGTGGCCTCACAGAATATTTCCAGCACATATTGCCAACGTTGAATTTTTTATATTCCTAGGCTTGTTTAGGCTTATTTCAATCTGTTGCAGTTATTATCCTTATTATGAACAGGTTGTCCTATCTTTTCCCAGTAGGTATCTCTTCAAGTTGATATCTAAGTCTTTGTGATGTAATCCTAATAGTTTTAATAGTTTCCTTGCTTTCTAAGAGTGAAAAATTCTAAGCCCATCTTACATATTTATGGACCAAGGTCTGAGGTCAGCCACTTCTCCAAGAAGCACCGGTTCATTTTAATGGAAAATGTTATTTGGGTGAAGACTAAGAGTGCTATTGCTTCTTAGTTTGTTTTAATTTACATTTCACATATTATGGCTCAGATTGAGTATTTTGTTTTACATTTTAAGAGTCATTTGAGTTTCCTTGTCTCTGGACTGTTCTTTTCCTTTGTTCATTTTGAAAATTGAACTTTCGTTGACATTTATGTTTAAAATAAGAAAAAAAGCCTCTGTTTTTTGCGTGAAAAAATGTTTATGTTATTCATGTAGGATTTTTTTTTCTTTAAAATTTTAAGTCACACAATTTATCAATTTTTTAGTGTCTTCTGGATTTTGTGTCTTATTTTATTATAAAATGGCATTTCCCACAAAGGTTTTATACAAACTTTTAATGTTTCTTAGTTACTTTAATAGTCCTATATCTTATGTTTAAATTGTTGATCAATATGAAATTTGACTACAAGGCTGTAGGACATGAAGTGATAATCAAACTTTTTTTTTTTTTTTTTTCTGGATGACAATCCAGTTATCCAAACAACATTTATGGAAGAATCTATCATTTATCCATCTAGTAGTGCTTTGAAATACTACTGATATGATTTGACTGTCTCCCGATCCAAATCTCATCTTGAATTCCCACCGGGACCCAGTGAGGGGTAATTGAATCATGGGGGCAGGTCTTTCCCATGCTGTTCTCATGATAGTAAGTCTCACGAGATCTGACGGTCATTATAACGGGGAGTTTTCCTGCCCAAGCTCTCTTTGCTTGCTGTCATCCATGTAAGATGTAACTCGCTCCTCCTTGCCTTCCACTATGTTTGTGAGGCTTCCTCAGCCATGTTAAAATTAAACCTCTTTATTTTGTAAATTGCCTAGTCTTAGGTATGTCTTTATCAGCAGCATAAAAACGGACTAATACAACCACCCATATAGATGTACATTCTTTTATCATATTGGCTTCTTACAATATTGAACAAGGTTTTAAAATTAACTGTAGAACAACAACAAAAAGAAAATAATGCTGAGTAAAATCAGCATTACTCACCGTTGGGTTTGATATAAAATATCTGCTTGCAAACCCTTGGATTTCTAAGACATCAGTTTTCTTTGTATACTTGCTTGTATCATGTATTCAAATTTTCCAGTTCCTGAAGTTTGTTGACTTTTACTTGCATGTCTTCCTCTGATTCTCATAATAGTCACAGAAGATAGCAGTAACAGAAACATAAATACATATACATGTATATGTGTGTGTATATATGTATATATATATATTTTACAAGTAATGAAATTGAGTTTGAAAGCTTATAAAATCAAACCAGAAACTTCATCTTTCTTATCTGCCACTTGAGTTAACTCTCTTTATAAAACATCTTGATTCTTATTCTCATTCTTATTTTTATTTCTATTCTTCTCCTCTTCCTATTCTTCCTCCCCGACATTTTCTTCTTACTAGTTTATTAGATCAGACAACATTTTTATTTTCTTATTATGCCTGACCTTTTAGACTTATTTGTATTGTATATATTTAACATACATGTTATATATGTATATGTGTGTGTACACACACTCACATATGTTAGAGAACTACCGTAGAACATAATGCCTAACTTTTGAATAGTGACATGTATGATAAGAAAAAATATTTCAGCTGAAAGTTTCAGATTACCAAATATAGTATTGATATTATGATCCCCACATAAACAATTAAATCATATGATATAAACACATCATGAAATAATTTAACATCAATGTAATCTATACAAAGAAAGGCTCCAACATGAACTCAACTTGTTGCTACTTTAAAGTTGAATATTGACTTTCTAATAGACACAGAAAATGTCATATTACATATATAGAGGGAAAGGAAAGCATTTATTTAATAATTTTGAAAAATATTAGGATACAAATTAAAATGTACATGAAGATAAAGTTGTTTAATTATATTAACCATGGGATTTTACATCATGAAAGACTAATGATATAAATAATATTGCTAACCAACTATAGATGAAGATGTTACATTAACTTAGAGTATCTGATATTTTTGTTAGAATATTCAGGTGAGGTTTAGTGTGTAAATATTGAAGAATAAATAAAAATTCAATAGTTTCTTTCTTTCTTTCTTTCTTTCTTTCTTCTTTCCTTCTTTCTTTCTTTCTTCTTTCCTTCTTTCTTTCTTTCTTCTTTCCTTCTTTCTTTCTTTCTGAGATGGAGGCTCGCTCTGTCTCCCAGGCTGGAGTGCAGTGGCGTGATCTCGTCTCACTGCAGCCTTTGCCTCCCGGGTTCCAGTGATTCTCCTGCCTCAGCCTCCTGGGTAGCTGGGATTACAGGCTTGTGCCACCACACCCAGTCAGTTTTTGTATTTTTTTAAGTAGAGACAGGATTTCACCATGTTGGCCAGGCTGGTCTCGAACTCCTGACCCCAGGTGATCTGCCCGCCTCGGCCTCCCAAAGTGTCAGGATTACAGGCGTGAGCCACTGCGCCAGGCCAAAAATTCAATAATTTCTTCACTAAGTAAGGAACAGTTTATGGCCAGTTAACTCAAACATCGTTTGGATAAAATGTGCCTACAGGTCATTTAGGATATTATTGTGCAAAATCATCATTACCTGTATTAACTGAGTCACACAGATGAACAAAAGTGGCATCCTCAATGAGAAAGAGAATAGAACTTTTTCAAGGTCTAACATTTAGTTTGTTAAATCTACACAATATAGACTAAAAGGACACTTATTTTTAGATAAAGATTTTTTGTAAGAGAATGATATTAGAATTACGTCCATAAGAAATACAGTTGAGGATAAATAAATCTATCCTCAAATTAGCCAGTTCTGCCAAAGTGTGGCACAAAATGGTAATTGGCATCAGGAAGAATAAAAGTAAATTTGGTTTATTGTACACATTTATCTTAAAAGTATGTAGAACACAGAGTTTAATTTTTTAGAGCAAGAAGCATATGGTTGTTACTATTGAAAATAAAATTAGGTAAGACGCTAGTTAGTTTTGCTGTGTTAACGTATTGATAAGTTGAAAAGATATTGGATGAATTCCAATTGACTCTAATAAAGTTTGTTTTGAGATTGCATACTGCTTATTAATGCATTTAGATCTCCTATTTTATGTTGCATTTGAAAATGGCAATCCCCAGAGCAAAAGAACTTAATCCAAAATACTATCAATATTATTTTATAATGTCTTCTTTGTAAGAGAAATATTTTTTTGATCACATTAATCAAGTTGTTTTCCAGGGAGTCAATTTGCAGGTTTTTGTTAGGTAAGAGCAGTATATGAAACCATCTGGAATTGCTGATTCCAGATTATTTAGGTGTTCATTTGACTGAAAGTTTCTCAAAAGTATTGCTAGAATTTAAAATTTATATATAAGTAGTAGGTTGGTGCAAAGGTAGCTTGCGGTTTTTGCCATGAAAACCACAATGGTAAAACTGCAATTATTTTGAACCAACCCAATATATGAAAAATATAGTTTCTAATGAATTTCTTCATAAATAATTATTTTAAAGAAAAATATTAAGTATAGAAATAGAAAATCTATGAAATGTTCTTAAATTATATTATTTCCCAAAATAATGAGATTTGATTGAGATCATCATATATTTTATCAGTGAAAAGTGTTTAACTGTTCTTATGTCTAACTTTGATAAGCTATAGATCTATAAAAACTTCTGAGCTACACCCTCAAATAAAATCCTTATTAGCTCAGTGTTGTGTCGTCTTTGTGTTGTATCCTCATTTACAATTAACTATTCACATTTAACACTTCTAACAATTTTGTGAATCTGTACTTCAAAATTTTAGATTTTGGAAAATCTGAAAGCTTTTTTGTAGAACGCAGAATGTACTAATATTTCAACAAGTATTTAGGGATATATTTTTATGGAGTAGACATTTTTGTGAGTGTTCAGAATGTGAAATCTCCAATTATTAATTTAAGAGATGCTTCTAAACTAATTGGGAAGCATTGTTAAGATTGTTGTACTTTGACTTGATTGTAGAAATTTTAGTTAGGAGCTTGTCATAAAGATAAGAAGAATTTCGGTTAGTAATTCTAGTATATGAGCAAGAGTCAATGGTGTAAACAGTCAGTCCAGGAGTGACTTTTATTGGTGATTCACTGGCAACACGCTGTGAAATATAAACCTCAATAAGACACCCAGTTCCCTTTGTAACTATTAGTTTGAAGCAACCTCCAAAAATATATATTACATTTACATTAACTGATAATCATTTTTAAAAATCGCTTACTTTGAACAAGACATTTTTAACACAGATCACATCATATAATCTTTGCAACAAGTGTGTGAGTTTGGTACTAGTGTAATGTCCCATTACAGAGTTGTCTTTCAAGTGAAAAAAATTAATGTAGTTAAAATTATTTGTTAAAAATTCAGTATATGTATAATGCAAAAATTGCAAAAGTCCAAACACTCAGAAAGATATAAAATGCATAGCAAAAGTTTTCAGAAGCTACTGTCCTGGACCCCCGCACCAAACCCTGCTGAAATATATTATTGTTTTCTTGGGTGATTTGAAAAATTAAAATAAGATTTATGCATTCAATGTATGACTGTACTATAAATTATTTTTTCTGTATTGATCAACATTTATGTTGGATATCTTTTTTTCTATTACACACATGTGGCAGATAAAGACTTGTACATTTATCTTGGTTTGGAATAGATTCTAATCAGGAGAATTTCTTGATAAAATCATCAGGCTGTCTTTGAAATTAATAGGCACCCCTAAATTAATCTTCAAAATCATGGCACTAATTAGTTTTCTGAAAAAGCATATATGATTGTGTAACTTTCTATACCTGTGTCAATTTTGTGTATCTACCTATATATCTCTATATATATGTTTTCATTTCAATGACTCTTTTTTTTTTTTTTTTTTTTTTTTTTTTTTTTTTTTTGAGACGGAGTCTCGCTCTGTCGCCCAGGCTGGAGTGCAGTGGCGCGATCTCGGCTCACTGCAAGCTCAGCCTCCCGGATTCCCACCATTCTCCTGCCTCAGCCTCCCGAGTAGCTGGGACTACAGGCGCTCGCCACCTCGCCCAGCTAGTTTTTTCTATTTTTTAGTAGAGACGGGGTTTCACCGTGTTAGCCAGGATGGTCTCGATTTCCTGACCTTGTGATCCGCCCGTATCGGCCTCCCAAAGTGCTGGGATTACAGGCTTGAGCCACCGCGCCCAGCCCATTTCAATGACTCTTACCAGTAAAATGACAGTGCATTGTTTCATTCAGGTGATAATACTCTTAAGACCTTTGACAGTTATTGCTAAATTGTTTTCCACAGCTTATACCATTTCACACTTTTATTAGCAAAGTGTGAGAACATCTCTTTCAACATTCTTTCACTCCCAGATATTATAATAACTTTTTATTTGTCTTATTTTGATAGTCAGTAAATGCTTCATTTGACTTATTAGTAATCGTGTTAATAGTAATGACTAACTCTAAATAATATTTCTTCTATTTAAATCGTGCTCTCTTGCCACACACACAAAAAATACCCTCAAATGCAATTGTGTAAAACTATTTTTTAATAGTAATGGATTCTGTGGTTCAGGAATTTATTCAGGGCCTGGTGAAGGTGGCTTGTCTCTCATCCACAATTTTTAGGGCTTCAGCTGAGAATATTCAAATGGCTGCAGACTGGAATCGACTGGAGACATCTTCACTTATATGTCTGGAAATTGTGCTATGATGATTCAAAGGCTGCGCTGCACGGGAACTTTGAATTAGAAAACCTACACGTGGCCCCTCCAAGTGCTTTGAGCTTCTTACGTGGTAGCTGGATTCCAAGAGGGAGCATTCCAAAAAAAAAAAAAAAAAAAAAAAAAGTCACCAATTAATTGGGGAGTGAACAGGCGGCACCTGCACAGAAGAGCACATTGGATGAAAGACCTTGTTGTTATAGCCAATACTGGACAATACAATCAGCCACATTAATTTATTATACATTACTGAGCTAGAACATTTTCCTGCAAATTTGCCACCTATATGCTCTTTAGTATAGATAGTTATTAACACCAATTGCCAAAAATGTCATTTGGAAATTACCCATTAATACCACTTGCTTGGGCTGGGTACAGTGACTCATGCTTATAACCCCAGCATTTGGGGATGCTGAGGTGGGTGGATCACTTGAGGTCAGGAGTTTGAGACCAGCCTGGCCAACATGGCAAAATCCATCTCTCCTAAAAGTACAAAAAGTAGCTGGGCATGGTGGCATGTGCCTGTAATCCTAGTGACTCAAGAGGCTGAGGCAGGAGAATGGCTTGAACCCGGGAGGGGGAGGTTGTAGTGAGCTGAGATTGTGCCACCTTTCTAGAACAAATATGATAAGCCTTAATCATATTGTATTAATTTTTTAACTCACCTGTTAGCATTTCCAGCTCAAATTAAGATATTTTTAAATTTATGTTTATTTTTTCTAATAAAAATTTAACTTTCCAAGGAAATTTAAACCTACATTAATTAATTTTTACATTTCAGATGCAGAGAGACATTCCTTCTCAAAACTTTATTTTATTTCTGCCACTGAAATTATTTATTTATCAAATATAAATCAACCATTAAAATGTTATTAGCTATTAAAATATAGTTAATATATTGAAGAAAAAAATATCCTGCTGCATTATATATTAATAGCAGAAATCTGTTCATTTTGGGCTTTTCTTTTTCTTTTCTTTTCTTTTTCTTTCTTTCTTTCTTTTCTTTCTTTCTTTCTTTTTTTTTAGCAACGCAGTGAAAATTTATTTCAGAGTTCCAATAGGCAACTATTAATAATCAATGTTTTCATGCAATGACTATGTGGCCACTTCCTGTTCAATTTTGTTCCACTCTGTTATTTTGTGCAATGAACTTTGACCACTTGTCTTTGAAATTTTTTCCTTGGCCATAGTAACTTTTGGTTTTATATAACATTTTAATTTTCAAAGATTTTACATCAATTTTTTCACTTTTTTTTAATTTTTATTTTACTTTAAGTTCTGGGATACATGTGCAGACGTGCAGGTTTGTTACATGGGTATACATGTGCCATGGTGGTTTGCTTCACCTAATAACCCGTCACCTAGGTTTTAAGCTCCACATCCATTAGGTATTTGTCCTAATGCTCTCCCTCCCCTTTACCCCGACCCCTCGACAGGCCCCGGTGTGTCATGTTCACCTCCCTGTGTCCTTGTGTTCTCATTGTTCAACTCCCACTTATGAGTGAGAACATGTGATGTTTGGTTTTCTGTTCCTGTGTTAGTTTGCTAAGGGTGATGGTTTCCAGCTTCATCCATGTCCCTGCAAAGGACGTGAACTCATTCTTTTTATGGCTGCATAGTATTCCATGGTATTCATTTGGGCTTTTCTTTTTTTTTTTTTTTTTTTTTTAAACGTCACCCAGGCTGGAGTGCAGTGGTGGGATATCGGCTCACTGTAACCTCCGTCTCCTGGGTTCAAGTCATTCTCGTGCTTCAGCCTCCTGAGTAGCTGGCATTACAGGCATGCACCACTCTGCCCAGCTAATTTTTGTATCTTAAGTAGAGACAGGTTTTCATCATGTTGGCCAGTCTAGTCCTGAACTCCTGGCCTCAAGTGATCCACCCGCCTCGGCTTCCCAAAGTGATGGGATTACAGGTATGAGCCACCGTACCCAGCCCATTTTGGCTTTTCTATGTTAAATTGACAATTAAAGAGTCTATTTTCTCAATTTTCATGGGGTTTAAAAAAGACTAGCATGCATCAAACTTTCTATATTCAATATTGATTGAATACCTGAAACATAGTAAGCTTGAAACATAGTAAGCTTCTTAAATGTTTATTAAGTTATCCATGAGTACATAATCACAATGCAATGTAAGTAATGCTACAAGAGATATACAGCATCATCCATGGGAGAAATTTTGATTGGAGATTTCTTAGAGAATATCAGTGAAGTCATTTTTTTCTTTTTTTTTTCTTTTTTTTTCCAGCAAAGTCATTTTTAAACAGCATTTTATTTTGGATAAGTAGGAGTTAGTGTTGTAGGAAAACAAACGAATAAACAAAAAACTTTCCCCAATAATCAAACAGCTATAGATATTATCATGCATGCAACTTTAAAGAAAGTCACTGTGCAGGAGTGTCGATTGGATGAGGGTGGGGGAAGGGACAAAGCCTGAGGGCAAACCGTGAAGGGCCTGAACTGCCGATTCTTGAGGTTAGACTTCATTCAAAAACAGAAGCACTGCAGGGTTTTTGAAAAGGAGACGGGCATGATTATATTTGAAAAGTTGGTGAGGATGACATAGGCAGCAAAGGATGATGTTTCTGCAGTGAAAGCAGGCTTCAGAAAAACATCATAAGGTTTGAAGGATATTTGCTTCAAATACTCTAGGACACCCTGGCATACATAGCCAGTAGGCAGAGCTGTCAGTGTGAAATTTAAGAGTTTGAGAGGGTGAGTGTCGGAGTTGTAATATTGGCATAAAGTTAGGTCACTTCGGGTGAGGAAGAGAATGGAATCCTGACATAATGATTAGAGGATACACAAAGGAAGGGAAAACAGAATTTTGCCTTCAAATATGGCTTTAAGCAAATATTTATTAAAAGTTCTAGGACTAAGACAATTGATTTTACTTAAGTGTATTATATTTATGTGCTGAATTGTTAAAAAAATGTTAATAACATCTGCCAGCTATTCCAATGATATTAAAGGACTTACAAACATTTGAAACTGCAATTTAATTAATTATAAAATTGATTTTTTTTAAAAAAAACTTAATACATATTTTTGGGCCTTGATTATGCATTAAGTACCTTATGAGTAACACTCAACCACACCTAACAACATAAACACATATACCTCTCTCCAATTACAGTGACAAGTAAAGTGAGTAAAACAGTAAATAAATATGGAATTGTTAGTTATAATACACTGAGCCTTGCCAAGCCTCACCCTGCCTCTGAATCCTCACCTCTAAAAAGAAAATAATATTTGTGGGAAATATTATTGACCCTGTTTACTTAACAGGTTCACTATGAGGATGAAACTAGACAAATACATGCAAACGTATTTCATAAATTTTAAAGTATTATACAAATATATTACCTTTTTTTAGAGAAAAAATGTTAAAAAGCAATTAAAATGCAAAACTATTAGCCTTAAAGTCAAAATATTTACTTGCTATTTTACTCTTGTTTTGCATTTTTTCTACTTGTTTATTTAGTCTTTGGGAAGGTTTCAAATATCCTTTAATAAATGTTTTTATTGCTTGGCAGGAGAAACAAAAAAAGAAATGGTAAAGTGAATCACATTGAAAATTAATTTGTAATACACATTATCATGTAGCTATTATTTAAAGAATTAAACTGCCTATTATGTTTATTTGAGACATGGTGTAACAATACTGCTCTTTCACCTATTTTCCATTGTTGACAGAAATATATGTAATGAACACTGTGTATTTTACTATTTTTCTCTAATCACCAGAAATATCAAATAAAATAAATGATTATTTGTTTTGTCCTGTAGTACTTACAATATTCTAGTTGTCTTTCAACATGTTTCAGAATATCCCAGTGGCACTGAGGACAAGCAAAAGAGTATTAGTTCATGAAGCTGATTTACAAATGGAAAACTCTCATTTTATTGAGTTGGCATCACATGTGGCACCTGCTGAGCAATGACTCACACCTATTGAAAAGAGCTTACAGCAGACATTCTGGGTTCTGAGGGCATCCCTCAAGGCCCAAAGAGGAAAACTCCCCTGGAGATATCTACCATTTATATTTTAGAGACATTTTTTTCTGACAAACACATGTATCTGCCCACATTAGCGGTTACTTTCAAGCACAAGAGGAGCCATTGAAAAATTTCTCCATATCACATTGAAAAAGAAAATGCAGCCCACATGTTAATACTGGGAATGCCTTGTAAATTTAAAACACACTACTCAGGCAGAAATTCCAGCTGTTAAAACAGAGATAATAGAAAGCCAGTGTAAGTCGTGACCAACATTTTCAATAGGGTTAAACACCAACATTACACATTGCTTGAACCATAAAGGCGATTGCTTTGGGGTCACTGACAATGTCATCATGGCTCAAGTTTTCCAGTTGGTTTGGTTACTGAATTCCACTTTATGGAAGAGAATTTTATCACTGTCTTTTTAGTATTTTATTGGGTTGTGCAATACATGAAACACTGTGTTTAAGACCACAATGAACTCTCAAAATAACGCGAGAAGCGTCCTTCTGGAATATATAGCTAATATTGAAATTAGCTTGATCTATGCAAAGCAAATCAATAAAGGTTTGAAAACTGCCTGCTTTCCATCATAATGTTAGTACTATCCAGTCTATGGTAAGTTTTCTTCTTTTTTTCTGCTTTAAAAAAATTTCCACATCTCAGTTGCATAAAATTGCAAAAATATTGTATTGAGACCTGAGGAATTAAGATAAATTGGATCAATTTATCTGTCATGTGTAGCTTCACAAGGGAAAGAAAGCCTCGGCTCTAAAACCATGGAACAAAACATCAATGAAATTATTAAAACTACCGTCAAGTCAGTAATTTGATGAAAACGAAAAACTCAGGTTTTGCTCTCTATTCAGTATTGAAGAAAAAGAAAGAAAAGAAATAGAGAGAGAAAAAGAAAGAGAGAAGAAAAAAAAAGAAAGAAAGAGAGAGAGAAAGAGAGAAAGAAAGAGAAAGAAAAAGAAAGAAAGAGAGAGAGAGAAAGAAAGAAAGAAAGAAAGAAAGAAAGAAAGAAAGAGAAAGAAAGAGAGAGAGAGAAAGAAAGAGAAAGAAAGAAAGGAAGGAAGGAAAGAAAGGAAAGAAAGAAAGAAAGAAAGAAAGAAAGAAAGAAAGAAAGAAAGAAAGAAAGAAAGAAAGAAAGAAAGAAAGAAAGAAAGAAGGAAGGAAAGAAGGAAGGAAAGAAGGAAAGAAAGAAAGAAAGAAAGAAAGAAAGAAAGAAAGAAAGAAAGAAAGAAAGAAAGAAAGAAAGAAAGAAAGAAAGAAAGAAAAGAAAGAAAGAAAGAAAAAGAAAGAAAGAAAGAAAAGAAAAGTCAGGTGGGAAAAGGGAATCCTTAAGTAGCAAATTATTGTGCCTCCTTATTTCATCTCCACATTACCTTCAAATTACATGCTGTCACTAACAAGGTCTTTGGGGATAAAATAATAAATCATTTTTATATTTCAATCTTTGATTTCATTTTTTAATAAGTGTCATGTCACACTATGTTATGTTAAACAGAAACTTTATTAATCCTAGCAAGAGTCCATCATAAATTATAGGAGTATAGATTAATACAATAATGTATTATCTTTATTGGGCATCTGAAGAAATTAAGAATGTGTCTATTCTTCCCTTAGTTGTTCTACCAATCTAATCAGTTTTACTAAAGCCAATGGCAATCAAACTATAGAAAAAAATAGAAGCATGATTTTACTATCGAGGCAGTCCCAAAGAAGCATGTACAACATAGCATAATAATTTTTACATGTGCTCTAAAGTAAACATACCTATCTGCAACAATGTGTTTGTATGTTTTTAATAATTTCAGCTTTTGTTTTTGAGTACGGAGTACATGTGCAGGTTTGTTACATGTGTATATGTACTGGGGTTTTGGGTCTGATTAATCTCGTCACTCAGGTACTGAGAATAGTCCCCAAGGGTTAGGTTTTCAACCCTTGACTTCCTCACTCCCCCTAGTGATTCTCAATGTCTATTGTTGAGTATGTTCTATAAGTGAGAACACGTGACATTTGGTTTTCTGTTCTTACATTAATTTGCTTAGGACAATGGCCTCTAGCTGCATTCATGTTGCTGCTAAGGAATTATTCTATTCTTTTTATGACTGCATGGTATTCCATGATGTATATGTATCACATTTTCTGTATCCAATTCACTGTTGATGGGCACCTATGTTGATTCCATATCTTTCCTATGGTGAATAAAGCTGCAATGAACATACAAATGCATGTGTCTTATTGGTAGAATGATTTATTTTCCTTTAGGCATATACCCAGTAACGGGATTGCTGGGTTGAATGGTAATTCTGTTTTAAGTTTTTTGAGAAATCTTTAAACTGATTTCTACAGTGGCTGAACTAATTTAAACAAATTACTACTGGCAGCGTATGTGTTCCCTTTTCTCTGCAACCTCACCAGCACCTATTATTTATTGACTTTTTAATAATAGCCATTCTGACGGTGTGAGATGGTATCTCATTGTGGTTTTGATTTGCATTTCTCTGATGATTAGTGATGTGGAGCATTTTTTCATATGGTTGTTGTCTACTTGTATGTCTTCTTTTGAGAAGCATTTGTTCATGTCTTTTGCCCACTTTTTAATGGGGTTGTTTTTTGCTTTTGAATTAAGTTCCTTATAGATTCTGGATATTAAACCTTTGTTGGATGCATAGATTGTGAACATTTTCTCCCATTCTGCAGGTTGTCCATACTCTGTTGATAGTTGTTCTTGCTGTGCAGAAACTCTTTATTTTATTTAGATCTGACTTGTTTAGGTCCCAGCAAGAGATATTCAGAATGACATCTAAGCACGAGAAGTTCAGAATGACTGATACGCAGACTATAAAAGCAGCATTTAAGAGATAAAAATGTGCATAATTACCTAAGTACATATGAAATCCCTTACATAAAATTATAGGGATGTAATACTTTATTCTGGAGGCTATGTCAATGAATGACTTTTAACCTGAGGAATGATGAGAAAAAATTCACAATTCAGAAACAACTCTTTGTGGCAGAGTACAGAATTGATGGCTGGGACTCAGAGACTGTTCAGGAGGCTGGTGTTAAAATCAAGGTGATAAGTGGTAAAGAAGCAAAATAAATCAGTGCCAGAAAGCAGGTAACAGTGTCAAATATTGAAGAAAGACACAGTAAAAATAGGACAGAAAAGTATGTTTTGGGTTATTTTATGAAGAAAATAGAACAATGGTTTGGGGCTTTGTTTATTGCTGTGTTTCTAGTTCCAGGCTTAGTTTCTGGCATACAGAAAACATTATTTTTTTTTTCAAATATTGAATAGTATAATGTTTAACATTCAAGAAAGTAAAAGAAAGAGACACCTCTGCAGCAGCTCATTAATAACTGGTAACCCATAGAGGTCAAAGTTCCAGAGCTTTAAAAAAGTATTGATACAGGCCGGGCGCGGTGGCTCAAGCCTGTAATCCCAGCACTTTGGGAGGCCGAGATGGGCGGATCACGAGGTCAGGAGATCGAGACTATCCTGGCTAACACGGTGAAACTCCGTTTCTACTAAAAAAAAAAAAAAAAAAAAAAAAAAAAAAAACTAGCCGGGCGCGGTGGCGGGCGCCTGTAGTCCCAGCTACTCCGGAGGCTGAGGCGGGAGAATGGCGTAAACCCGGGAGGCGGAGCTTGCAGTGAGCTGAGATCTGGCCACTGCACTCCAGCCTGGGCGACAGAGCGAGACTCCGTCTCAGGAAAAAAAAAAAAAAAAAAGTATTGTTACAGTTGAAGACCCCTCCACTATATCTGGATGGAGCACTGATCCATATTACCAATGACAGGTACTCCTAAAATGCAAGCAGTCACATCCACCCTCCTTCAGGGGATAGATTCACCATACTTGTCATGTAGATCAGCTACATTGTCGCTGGATACTGGATCCAGCCATCCTCCCACATGTGGTAGAGGTTGACAGCACCTCCTGAGTAGGCATCTCTGTTGGTCATGGCCCCATTACTCCGTCTTCAAAGCAAGCATTTCTGGATCTAGTTTTTCTCCCACTGCATCATCCCGGTTGGCTCTCTGCTTTTATCAACACATCTTATCTCTTAAGGACCCATGTGATTATACTGGGTCTACCTGGATAAGTCAGGGTAGTCTTCCCTCCTCAAGGTCTTTCACTTGATCACATGTGTAAAGTCCCTTTTGCCATGTAAGGTAACATATTCAGAGGTTTCAGGATTATGACAATGACATCTTTGAGGCTCCATTATTATGCCTATTATGGAAACAATTATTCAATTAAGGTAAAGAGATTTTGGAAGCTTCTTGCAAATTGAGTGTGTTGTTAGGGATTTAATTACCAAGAAAGAAGGATTTTAGAAGACATGATGGAAAGGTTTGAGTAGGCCAGAAATATACTTTTAGTATTCATATTATCTCCAATTAAATGACCTTTTCAAATGGAGCTCTCTGTGGTATGTAATGACATCACACTGTAGTAGTTTAAATGTTAATCTAACAATCAAGTTTCAGGACAGGGTTGAAGAATACCTGTGCAAAGTGATTAGACAGAGGAATTATAGTGCTTTCATGTGTTCAAAGCACCTCTTCATTATTTTGTTACAAATATTATAGTCTTCAAAATACACATTACAATATTCTTCAAACTTGAGAAGTACCCCAGTCTACAATCTAATTTGACATTGTCTACTCTTTTTGTGTTATTTGACTCCTGGAGCATTATTAACCATCTATTGGTATGCACTGATACAATGACTGTATCCTCCAAAGATGTGGACCTTTCTTCTCTTTTTATATAAGGAGAATGGTACTTTCCTACTGCAGTGATGTTCCAATGGCTTACATTATTTAAAAAAAAATAGGCTAATAAATTATAATCTGCAGAAAACAAGCATTTTATTTTTTGTATTTTTATTTTATTTTTCCACAGGTTATTGGGGTACAGGTGGATTTGGTTGCATGAGTAAATTATTAATGGTGATCTGTGAGATTTTGATGCACCCATCACCTGAGCAGTATACACTGTACCCTATTTTGAAAATCGATGCCGGGTGCAGTGGCTCACGCCTGTGATCCCAGCACTTTGGGAGGCCGAGGCAGGTGGTCAGGAGATCGAGACCATCCTGGCTAACACGATGAAACCCCATCTCTACTAAAAATACAAAAAATTAGCCAGGCGTGGTGGCGGGCACCTGTAGTCCCAGCTACTCAGGAGGCTGAGGCAGGAGAATGGCGTGAACCCGAGAAGCAGAGCTTGCAGTGAGCTGAGATTGCGCCACTGAACTCCAGCCTGGGCGACAGAGTGAGACTCCATCTCAAAAAAAAAAAAAAAAAAGCGAAATGATAGCTATGTCTATCCTTTAAGGTATTAAAAATGTAAATTCTTCATAGTGATGCAGAAAGAAAACCAGAAGAGTTTAATTTAACCTGTTTATTATTTTAAAATGATTACTTGTTGACTTAGTTTTAGCCATTAATCAAATAAATGTGAGATAGGTATTTGAAGTCTTCTGGAGAAAAGTAAGAAAGGAAGGTTTAGTCAAGGTACATCTGAGTTTCGACCTGAGACATACATCTCTGAGAATGCATGTGCATTCAATATTCAAGGCTCAAGTATGCTCAGTGTCAAGCTTGAGATTTTTATGAAAGAATATATCCTTTCACAGACTAAAGTAGATTTACATATTGCACAGATTTGTGTCTCCTGCATAACTAAAAATTTCGGGATGATTCTGGGTGCCATTTGATTGTTTTCAAAATGTTAGCATGGCAGATTTCTTGGTGCATATAGTTTCTTGTCAACTCAATCAATTTCCTTTGAAAGTTGAACACACTGGTATGTAAGATACTTAAAATCACAGTCACATGCTGAAATTAACTAGTCAAATACAGCCTCAAGAACCTATATTATGATTTCTAGTCATGAAAACCTGTAACTTTTCTATGAAGTTGTGACTGCATTTTATTCATCTATGCCTGCAGTTCTGCAAACTCTGGGATTCTCTTGATCTTAAAATTCTTTCAGTTTTCATGTTCTATTTGCTTCACCCATTTGACAGCTTAAACGAATGTATTAAAATTATTTGAATAAATGTGCAATGTACTTGTATTGTTCTTGCAGTTTCAATTTTAGTGTATAATGTGTTTAATTATATCCATTAGATAAAATAACCTCATCAGTCATTAAACATCCAAAGCTGAAATAAGCTATAGAAAAATGTTGATTTTTGAAAGCATCCCAGTATCACTGTCAGCTTTCCATGATGCTGATGTTTGACTATAGTAGAACAAATATAATATGTATATTCCTGATCTATTATCTATATTTTATAAAGTGGCAATGACTGAAGGGGCAAACAAGTATTATATTCCTATACTTGGTCATTTCCTCCTCCATGAAATGATGTGGGTCTCTTTTGCAAATTTTGGTGAAACTTCTTCAGCAAAAGTGTTAACTGGGCAGATCTATAATTTTTTCTCATTTGGACAAATGTATTCTCATGTCATTGCAAACTGTCATCTGCAGGAAGTAAACACAAAACCTCTCTCTACTGTCATTCCTGCTTTCTTCAAATTGGTGTAGAGTAGCTATGTAGGTAAAACTGTTTTGGCTTAGAATATAAGTTTAGCCACACCTCTGGGTCAGGAGGCCACATTTGTTCTATAGGCTATGTTTTATTATTTTTAAAAAAATTTATTTATTTTTGAGATGGAGTTTCACTCTTGTTGCCCAGGCTGGAGTGCAATGGCGCGATCTCGGCTCACCGCAACTTCCACCTCCCAGGTTCAAGCGATTCTCCTGTCTCAGCCTCCCAAGTAGCTGGGATTACAGGCATGCGCCACCACGCCTGGCTAATTTTGTATTTTTAGTAGAGACAGGGTTTCTCCATTTTGGTCAAGCTGGTCTCGAACTCCCGACCTCAGATGATCTGCCTGCCTCGGCCTCCCAAAGTGCTGGGATTACAGACGTGAGCCACCGTGCCCGGCACTAGGCTATGTTTTAAATCCAAGGATAAGACTGGATGGTAATAGTGGTTGGGTGAACTCAGCATTTACTGACAAGGTTTCGTAATGGCAGGATCAGGAGGTAATTTTAGGATATCACAGAGAAAGAGAAAAGGGTGCTAAATAAGAATAGCAAGACAGAGACAGAACAGATAATGTGGGTAAATCAGGTGACTAGCAAAGTTAAGATCAAGTTTGAGAGAAGTGCCCTCAACTCTCAGGACTTTTAAGATTGTTTATAGGTTCGTGGTTCACAGATGAACAGGGCTGTACATAGTTGTCAGATTGAGCAATATCATGATGTTCTATTTAAAATTATTTTTTTCTACAGGTTTTTCAATATTGTCAAAATTGAAATATTGTCAAAAGTGACTTTTATTGTCACTTTTCTAAACTACTTTTTTTACTCAAGCCACTTATAGTACACTTAATGGAGATTAATTATACAAAACAACCTTTTATAAGAATTTTGAAACCTGGAAACATTAAGGGACAAGTTCTATGCTTATATGCTTGAAATAGGAGCCAATAGAGTAGTTTTTCATGAAAATATTAATTTTCATTGTCTTATCTGTGTGAAGCCTTATATTAAAATTGAAATAGTGTACATATGGCCTTTGTTGATAAATATTTACAGTACTTATGCATTAATTACTCTATTATTAAACATTGAATGTTTATACAAATACTATGTGATGAAGAATAAAAATGAAAATAAATATTCCAACTTATTGAGAGTAAGTTTTGTTATTCTTTTCCAAACTACTAAAAAAAAATAACACTTTTTAAGTTCCTTATACACATTGGATATTAAACTTTTGTTGGATGATAGCTGGCAAATATTTTCTCGCATTCTGTAGGTTATCTGTTCACTCTGTTGATCGTTCCCACTGTGCAGAAACTCTTTAACTAGGTGCCACTTGTCAGTTTTTGCTTTTGTTGCAATTGCTTTTGAGGACTAAGTCAAAAACTCTTTGCCAAGGCTAATATCAAGAAGAGTATTTCCTAGGTTTTCTTCTAGGATTCTTATAGTTAGAGGTCTTACATTTAAATCTTTAATCCATATTGAGTGAATTTTTGTATATGGTGAAAGGTAGGGGCCCAATTTCATTCTTCTGCATATGGCTAGCCAGCAATCCCAGTGCCGTTTATTGAACAGGGAGTCCTTTCCTCATTGCTTATTTTTGTCAACTTTATCAGAGATCAGATGGCTGTAGATATGCAGCTTTATTTCTTGGTTTTCTATTTCATTCCATTGGTCTATGTGTCTCTTTTGTACCAATACCATGCTGTTATAGTTACTGTAGTCTTGTACTATAGTTTGAAGTTACGTAATGTGATGCCTCCAGCTTTTCATTGTTGTTGTTGTTGTTTGCTTAGCATTACTTTGGCTATTCAGGCTCTTTTTTGGTTTCATATGAATTTTAGAATAGTTTTCTTCTAATTCTGTGAAAAATGATGTTGATAGTTTGATAGGGATAGCAATGAATCTATAGATTGCTTTGGGCAATATGGCCATATTAACCATATTGATACTTCCAATCCATCTGAATGGAATGTTTTTCCATTTGTTTATATCATCTATGATTTTCTGCAGCAGTGTCTCCTTACAGAGATCTTTCACCTTGTAGAGATTTTTCACCTCCTTAGTTAGATGTATTTCTAGATATTCTGGTTTTATTGTGTGTGGGTATTTTAAATTAGATTGTTTTCTTAATTTGGCTTTCTGCTTGAATGCTATCTGTGTAGAGAAATTTTGCTGATTTTTAGACATTGATTTTGTGTCTTGAAACTTTATTGAAATCATCTATCTGTTCTAGGAGCCTTTCAGCAGAGTCGTTAGGATTTTCTAGGTATAGAATCAGTCAGTGAAGAGAGATCGTTTGACTTCTTTTTCTGTTTTGATGCTTGATTGCTATTGCCAAGACTTCCAGTGCTATGCTAAATAGGAGTGGTGAGAGTAAGCATCCTTGTCTTTTTCTTGTTCTTAAGGGGAATGCTTCCAGCTTTTGTCCATTCAGTATGATGTTTGTGAGTTTGTCATATATGACTCATTATTTTGACAAATGTTCCTTCAATGCCTAGTTTGTGGAGGGCTTTAATCACGATAACCCCATTAAAGAGTGGATGAAGGATATAAACAGGTATCTCTCAAAAGAAGATATACAGGAGGCCAACAAACATAGAAAAAATGCTCCATATCACTAATCATCATGGAAATGAAAATCAAAACCACAATGAGATATCATCTCACACCAGTCAGGGTGGCTATTATTAAAAAGTCAAAAATAACAGATGCCAGAGAGGCTGTGGAGAAAACAGAAAGCTTATACACTCTTAGAAGCAGTATAAATTAGTTCAGCCACTGTGGAAAGAAGTTTAGAGATTTCCCAAATAAAAAAGAATTACCATTTGACCTGCAATCCCAATTACTGGGTAAATATCAAAAGGAAAATGAATCACTCTATCAAAAAGACAATGTGTGTTTGAAATATTTTGAGCTCCTCTACTAACTCACTCTTATGTTCATTGCAGAATTATTTACAATAGTGAAGACATAAATTCAACCTAAGTGCCCATTAATGCTAAATTGGATAAAGAAAATGTGGTATTTATACACCATGGAATACTACAAAGCCATAAAAAATAATGAAATCATGTCCATTTCAGAAAAACCGATGTAGGTAGAGGTCATTATCCTAAGTGAATTAGGGCAGGAACAGCAAACCAAATGCTGCATGTTCTCACTTGTAAGTGAGAGCTAAATATTGGGTACACACAGACATAAAGATGGCAATAATAGAGACTGGAGACTCCTGGGAGAGGATGAGACATAGGGCTGACAAACTACCTATTGGATACTATGCTCACTACCTGGCTAATGGGATAATTTGTACCCCAAACTTCAGCATCACACAATAAGGCCATATAACAAACCTGCACATGTACCCCTTATATCAAAAATAAAAGTCTAAGTTATTTAAAAAATCAACAACAGCATTCTTGATATGCTTAATAAAAGCCCACTATCATTTTTAACACTGAACCTCCTTTTCATTAACCTTTTTCCAGCAAGTTTCAATTCCTTTCAAATATTTAATTGACACATCTCAGAATAAATAATACAGTCTCATAAAACAATTTAAAAAGTGCTATTTTCTTTCATCACCTGCATACTTTTTCAGAGGCATGAGAGAACTCATATGGGCCTGTAAAACCCATGTGCTTATTTATAAAACCCAGTTTGTCTCTAAATAAATTGATGCTACTGGTGCCCTATTTAGAATACATGCTTTATAAATAATCAAAGTTTAATATGTTTTACCTAAGCAATTAAATGATTATTAGAGGAGACATGTTCATAATGATTTTTCTGGTTTTCTTTCAAGGATCCTCTGTTTCACCTGGAATCACCCAGATCTGAGAGAGGAAGGGGCAGATGTCCTTTTGACCCCAGCTCCTCCTTCATCTCCACTTTAATTGGTAATTATCATTGCCACAGACATCAGGTGGTAGTCATAATGATTGTAAAACGTATTTTTCAACTTCAGTTACATTCTTTCAGCATTTCTTTATACACTATGCCTTGTCATATCTATTTTCTGGTGCTCGAAGCAATGATATTAAATTTCAAGCCATGTTAACCTGAGCAATTTGACTCTAAAATAAGTGCAGATGCTATAAATTATGTGTATCTCACTCTGAGAAAACAAATTGTCATTTAATATCCCACATATTTGCTGTCATTTGATGCTTATAAAATGCAATTATATGAAGACTTTATAAAAATTTTGCCAGAGAAAACGAAACTATTTTAATATATATGTTAACTCTTCATGTTTCAATTACTTTGTGACTTTAGAGAACTTTTAATATTCTTTATAGTATCTTTCTCTGTTATTAGTAGAATTCAGCAGAAAGTCATCTCTTTTGAGAACTTAAATGTATTTATCTAAATTTCTGTTAATCTAGAATGCAAACTATAGAAGTTGACTCGCTCAAACTATCACTGAATGTACATGTTGAAATAATGGCATGAGTTGATAATGTTGGATCTGGAGTTTAATTCGATTCAATTTAATTAGACAAAATGCCAAACAATCTCACTTAAGACACAACTGAGTAATATTTTCCTGCTATTTGTGGTTAAGACTTGCAAACTTGGCAAACTATTTCAGCACTGTGACAATAAAAACTGATGAATGAGCTCCTAAGCATGCAATTAAAAAGAACAGTCCCCAACACTAACATAGGTGCTAACAGTAATAATTTTCTTCCCTCAGTGTTGAGACGTTCTGATGCGCATACGGTGCAGATGTGCAAGGTTCTATTATCACATTTATAATGTTTCCAGTTATATGCTAATATTAGGTCATCTTCTTTGCAGAAAATGAGAAAGGACAAAATAAGATGTAGAGACTTCACATTCTAAATAAACCATTAAAACTTAAAACTCTCTCCTGATGATTAAACCATATTATACTTGATTTAGAGTTGATATAGATGCTACTTTGTATTCTTGAGAATCTAAGTTCCCTGAACATATTTGAGACAGTTTATTTTGATGGGTCTTGCATTCTACTCCCTACACTCCCCTATCCCACATCTGGTTCTCAGGTGTAGAAAAGTAAAGCTTTTTAAAACCTATGTATTATATAGCAAACACCTCATGTTAACTCTAATTAACGGGAAAAGTTTGACTTACTTCAGCTTCAAAATTTGACATGCCTATAAAATGAGAATGATATAGTAATTAAGTTCTTCAGGGGCTTGAATAAAGATGTGCAATATTTGAGAAAAATAAATATTAAAGAAAAATATTACTTGAAATATTTTGAGTTTCTCTGCCAATTCTCTCTCTCTCTCTCTCTCTCTCTCTCTCTCTCTCTCTCGGGGTGTGTGTGTGTGTGTGTGTGTGTGTGTGTGTGTGTGTATAAACAGAGTATTAAAAAAAGGAAGACTTTAAATATGGGAAAAGGGTTGCCTAAGTCAGATTAGACTTAGTAAAAGTCAAAACCTTAGAAATAACACTTTTGGGGGATGCCAGGTGCATAAATGCAAGAAATTCCAATGCAATTGACAAAATATATGTTAAAATTTATATATCTGATAGACTCATACCATCTTTTTCTAGAGTTGTTAGTGAATTTTCTTCATAAAGATTGTACTATGTTTGAAAAAAAAGAGACTTTCTTATCTTTCTTGTGCCACATAGTATCTTGCAAAGACTAAGTCTCCTATAAATACTAAATGTAATTCTCACTGAGGTTCCTAAACAAATGAAAAATTAATTTTGGAATATTGTTCCTAAGAATCACAAAAAGGGAATAGGAAATTAAAAATTACACAGCATATACTGCTGCTATAGTGAAATCCTGAGAATATTAGAAGACAAATTATTTTTTAACATTTCATTTAAAGAGTTAATAATAATTTCTGTGACCACCTTGCCACTCACTACTCAGTCTCCCTTGGAGTTTGTTTCTGCATGAAGCCAAGAATTTAAAAGTGAAATTTCTAAGAGGGGAAATATTACTGGAGGGACATTTCCAAGTGAGTTTCATTGAACTTCCAAATCAAATTACACTATGCTGAAATCTGAAGTGCTTGCCATCTGGGTGGCTGTTTCACTTATTCAGAAGAGAAATCAAATCAAAAGAGCCCTCCAAGCTAAACATAAAAGTTATAGAATAATCTCTCCAAAGAGAAGAAATAAAAATATAATTCTTCACATTTATCCACTCACTTTCATCCCAAAGTACCTTGGAGAGATCATTCACTCACTGTGGAAATGCAGCAGCCACTGGATGGAAACCTGATAACCTATGTGAGCCAGAAACTCTTTAAAAGAGAAGAAGTGAAAATAATTCACCCAATTGCAAAAGCAGCAGGAATGTGGGCTGGAAAAATGGAGCTACCTGAGTTGGAATTTGGCAAGCTAGGTACAGCCTACTCTGACTGTGAAAGAATGTATTAATGTGGTATTTTGTGACCACACATGTTCTCTGCTGATGGGTTAAGACAAGCCTCCAACAAAAAGATGACTATCGTTAGATTATTGCTACTTCTTGGTTTCATGGTTAATTATATGTCACACAATGTTCAATGTTTGTTCACATGAAGACAAATTTAATGATAAAACACTGAAACTGGTAGTATATTCATAAAGCTACTTGACCTAAAAAAAAATGGTGCTTGCACATTAGAGAAAGTTCTATGTAATTTCCTAATTTTAGATACAATTTTAATTCAGTTAACTTAAATTTAGCTGACTTAAGATCATATGAAGAAGAGGTTAATAAAAAATTGAATAAATATTAAAGCTTATTTGATAGATGAAAGATGAGCTATAAAGCACATTTTTATTCCATTTATAATCTAACTTAGAAATGAAATTTTGATAGCTTGCAATAATTCTATGTGACAAAGGATTTAAGGAGTAGAAACAAGCTTCTTACTGAACTATGTTGTATATGGTCAGAAACTAATCAAAATGAAATCATATATTAAATAGGCTTGCTCTTCCAATGTCTCTTTGTACTAACACAATTTATCTTGGTAGCATATCAGCTCTATCTCAGGTGCCATATTTCTGCATGTTTAGCCAAGTTTTCCTCCGGTGTGATTACTCCTACTGTGTATGAAGTGGTTTTAAGTAACTGTCTGAAGAAGACAAGGCATTACAACTTGATTTTAAAAGCAGCTTGTTGAAACAATAAATTTTTCAGTATAATGAATTGCTGCATTGCTTATCCATGCCTTTCAAATCATCTAAATATACTTAGTAATTATCTTGCTACTAACTTATTAAGTTTGGTAATTGGCCAAATAAAAATCCAGGAAACAGTGTTCTGTATGTCATATGTCATTTTGGCCAAGAAGCAAATATTTTTGCTGACTTTTTTTTTTTTTTTTTTTTTGAGACGGAGTCTCGCTCTGTCGCCCAGGCTGGAGTGCAGTGGTGCGATCTCAGCTCACTGCAAGCTCCGCCTCCCGGGTTCACGCCATTCTCCTGCCTCAGCCTCCCGAGTAGCTGGGACTACAGGCGCCCGCCACCTCGCCCGGCTAGTTTTTTGTACTTTTTAGTAGAGACGGGGTTTCACCGTGTTATCCAGGATGGTCTCGATCTCCTGACCTCGTGATCCGCCCGTCTCGGTATCCCAAAGTGCTGGGATTACAGGCTTGAGCCACCGCGCGCGGCCTTGCTGACTCTTTTTATTAGTTATATTTGATATAATATTGCAATATTCTAATTAAATTGATAATATCTTCAGTAACGTTACAGTACCCCATAGTTTCTCCTTTTAATTTATTGCCATTTTATTTTTAAATTTTATTCTGACCCATAGTTGTACTAGCAGTTCCAGGTATAATTTAATCCTACCATTCCTGAAATGCCTAAGGTATGATAAGACACATGTTGCTAGTGTTTGAGGAAAAAAAAAATCCTGATTTGTCATGTGCCTTTTGACACTTTGCTTTGAAAGTATTAACTTTGTTGTTGGGGTATTTTTAGGGATGCTTTTCAAAGTAAATGCACACTAAATTTTATTTTAACAAGTAATTGCTAGTAAGACATTTTATAGTCCATGAATTTTTTTTTCTATACTTTTTTCCTATTACTTTTTTCAGCAAATAAAACTACAACGTTTACAGCTGCTGAAATCCTCTTCCTGACTGAACTTTTATCCATAATAATAATACTTTTATGAATATAGATCCTCATTATGAATTTTGTAAACTAAAAGTCAATGTCAATTGAATGAGTGGGAGTTGGAATGCATGCAGAGACCATTTAAGTTATTGTTTCAAGTTGTTAATAACATTAAAACATTTTAAATAAATAATTGTTTATTTTTAATTAACTATATTTACATTCAGGGAATAAACTGGCAAAAAGTAAGGTCATTTGTTAGAAAAATAAATGAAAAAATCATAAATGAAGTTAGAATATTTCTCTTTATGATAAGTTGTACAAACATAATAAGTAAATATTCTCCTTCATGTTTTGAATTCACCTCAACTATATAGAAACATAGACTTCAGGTTATTCCCTTACCACTTTCCTGTCCCTAAAGAATATCTATAATTTCTTATCCAAGGCTGCTGTGCTCGCTCTCACACTTGGCAGAATGCCCATTATCCACATGCTTATTGTAGCTTCTGACCATGACTGCTAGTCTCTAAGGAGCTATTTGAATACTTTACTTATGGTTCCTTCACAACGAAAAGAGGTAAAGGAAGAAGAAAAAAGTCCCACTCTTCAATTCCCCACTTATATTCTCTCCTTTGAGGATCTGGTTTAACCATCATGGTATCAATATCATCGGTTTGCCAAAAAAATAACTCAAGAGTATAGCCATGGGTGCTGGCACACACAAATAAACAGATTCATAAGATGTTTTTATTGTTCCTTCATGCCTCAAAACTACCTTCTTAACATTGAGAGCTAGTGCTAATCATCTGCCCAAACCAAAATAAACCGAAAGCCCAAACAACAGCTAAATGCCTAATAAAATCACACATTTAGAATTACACATTCATCCTGGTTTCTTTCAGCATCCTAAGCAGAATATGAGTGCGAACTGGGATGTTGAAATATGTGGATCATTTTCATCCGTCCTCATCTTCCCAAATGCATTTTGTTTCTCTTCGTAGCTATGCAGGTCATAGTGATTCTGCAAAACAATCCATCCACAATAGAATACTTTTCTAACAAAATTATAAAATTCAGTTATAAAGTGAGGCAGCTAAATCAGTCTTTAGCTATATGCTGTTCCACGAGGCAAATGTGTTTCATATCGGCCGGGCGCGGTGGCTCACCCCTGTAATCCCAGCACTTTGGGAGGCCGAGGCGGGCGGATCACAAGGTCAGGAGATCGAGACCACGGTGAAACCCCGTCTCTACTAAAAAAATACAAAAAATTAGCCGGGCGCGGTGGCGGGCGCCTGTAGTCCCAGCTACTCAGGAGGCTGAGGCAGGAGAATGGCGTAAACCCAGGAGGCGGAGCTTGCAGTGAGCCGAGATCGCGCCACTGCACTCCAGCCTGGGCGACAGAGCGAGACTCCGTCTCAAAAAAAAAAAAAAAAACAAACAAAAACAAACAAACAAACAAAAAACAAAAAAAAACAAAAAAAAATGTGTTTCATATTATTTAGAATTGCAGAACATACGTTTATAACATAAACAGAACAAATGCTTGAGTAAAACTTAACAAGATAAGAAGGTCATGAAACACTACTGTGTATTTTTCTTGTTATACAATTAAAATCCAACATGGTAAATAAAAACTCAGATAATATATAGTCTATGAACAAAACTCTTGATACATTCCATAAAATATTAAGGCAATGCAATGCATTTAATTACAACTTCAACTAGAGTTTACATTGTAAAAAAAGGAGTTACAGAGAAAAGTATTTTAACTACACATTTTAGAATCATTGTAAAGAATTTGTTTTTATCTATTTCAAAGAATCAAATGACTGTCTTATTTTCTTTCACATAAGCAACTTAGTGTTGACACAGTCTTTTAATCACAATATAATGTCCCTTGGGCTGAAATTCTTGGGGACAAATGTTTGAAAAAAAATAGAGTTCCTGTTTTAATCTATTAAAATTAATAGATAACATAAGGCCCTTAAGGAACAAAAATTCAAATTTGTTATCCATGTAAATTCTCAATAGCATTTTCTTTCATTTGATATTTTCTCTCTGAAACAGTTTTTAAAAGTTAGGATCTTATCCTGAGTGGTTTATTTTTCTCTTTCTTTAGGAAGGATCTGGCTCTGCTGCCGAGGCTGGAGTGCAGTAGCATAATCATAGTTCACTGCAGCCTCTACCTGCTGGGCTCAAGCGATTCTCCCACCTCAGCCTCCTGAGTAGCTGGGACCACAGCTGCGGGCCCCCATGCCCAGCTACCTTATTATTTATTATTATTATTATTATTATTTTCTTGGTAGAGACGGAGGTATCTTTATGTTGCCCAGGCTGATCTTGAACATCTGAACTCAAGCGATCCTCCGGCCTGGGCTGCACAAAATGTTGGGATTACAGGCGAGAGCCACCGCACCTGGCCCTGATGGTTGACATTTCACAGCCTTTCATAACCTTTTTTAAATCCTGAAAGGAACTTCTGATATATTTAATTATTAACTCATTAAGCCATTCATTGATTCAACAGTATTTATTGAGCATTTTTTGTATTTCAGACATTAATGAGGCATCATTTCAAATACATAAGGAGTCAATAAAAATATAGTCGGATGAGCAGTAGGATAGAAATAGGTACCGGAGCTACAGTGGCACTAGGAACCACTACACTAACAAAAGTTTGGCCAGACAAGGCGTCATGGAAAAAGTGGACAATAACGAGGCAAAAGGAAGGTGAGGTGGGAAGAGAGGCGTGGAATTCTAGGCCAAAGAGCAGAGAGAATATAAAAGCTTGGCAGGTTCTGAGAATTACATGGAGGTCTCTTTGATTCTACAGATAACTGAGACCTTAAGATTTTGAACAGTTTGTGGTGGTAAAATAGCAGATTTCGAGCTGAGGACCTAGCTTGCCAGATTTCCACTGCAGACCTAATTCTACTATTCTTTCTTCTCTATATAGAGACTATTGTTGAGTATGACAAGAAGTTAAACTCACCCGTCTCCATAGACATAGAAAAGTAAATCCTTAAATAGTTCTTCTGTTATAATTGAAGCTCTAAAACATATTTTAGTATTTTTATAGAATGTTTTTTCTATTTTAATCCATGAAAATATGATGTATCCAGATGTTATTTTTGCATTCTATAAAAGATCAATGTACTGATTCACAAATTTTCTGACACCAAATAATTAAAATAAATTTAATTAGAGACTATGTATTTACTACAAATTGTATTAAAAATTATAATAATGCTCAGTATTTTTGCTTATTTAATTACTATTAGGTATTATTTTACCTAAGGCTTTATTATATTATTTTTCACTAATATGTTGTCTTTTCTAATTTTCTTAGGAAAGTATTTTGCCAAACATACAGTTTTTAGCACCTATATAGTGTCTTTGAAATTTAAGTCATGCAGCTCATATTGTGTTATGGGAATTGCTCACAATTTTCTCTGCCCTGAGTGCAAAATGGGAAGCTGGGTAACATTGGGAATATATTATTTTTTCTCTTGTGCAGATAATCGTCCCTGGATATGGTATTATCTAGTATCATAGGGCTGCCATCTAGTGGCTGCAAGGAGTACTTGTTTGTTAATTTTATAGTATTGATTAAAATGATAATTTTGAAACAATGTTCCAAATTAGGATAAATCCATTAAAATCAATGTGTACTAATATAAATATTATTTTCCCCTAACAATATTTTCAGTTATCAAAGTCTAAAATACTTTAAAATATAAAACCAAATATTAAAAATTTAAAGAATAGAAGACTCATGATTTTAAAGAAAGCTAATCTTTATTCCCACTATACATTAAAGATTCAGCCCAGCCCACATTAGCAAAATAGGTTATATTTACAAGGCCATTTCACAAGATGGCCTTTATATTTGGTGTGGGAAACATAATTCAACTATAATAATTAAAAACAAAAATATTTCAGAGAAATCCTCACTCATGTGTTAATAGTCAATTTTTTAAAGGATCAACTTGGTTGTTTATGCCATAGATGATTCCAAAGTCCTTTTAATGACTCTCTTTTATCAATGTTCAAATAATGCAGACTGAATTCCAGGTAACAGGTCATATACCTAACCACTGAATGCATTTGATTTCAAAATACTGCTTCTTCAAACAGACATAAAATTTCTGGGGAAGACAGCACTAATTAATCGACTTTGATAAAAAAATTATGTTAATCTTTTCCCTTTCTATTACCAAATAATATGATAGGCTTAAGTAAGAGTTCTGACCTAACTTTTCTCTACCAAATTATATGTTGTTAAGTCCAGATTTAAATCATCATTTCCTTTTTGTTATTTTCCTTGCATCATACCTCTCACTTAGCGTATGTTGCATATACTAGAAGAACTCAATAAATATCTCTTTTTAAAAACTGTTATCTTGAAAGAACTCAAACAAATTTACAAGAAAAAAGCAAACAACCCCATCAAAAAGTGGGCAAAGGATATGAACAGACATTTCTCAAAAGCAGACATTCATACAGCCAACAGACACATGAAAAAATGCTCATCATCACTGGCCATCAGAGAAATGCACATCAAAACCACAATGAGATACCATCTCACACCAGTTAGAATGGCGATCATTAAAAAGTCAGGAAACAACAGGTGCTGGAGAGGATGTGGAGAAATAGGAACACTTTTACACTGTTGGTGGGATTGTAAACTAGTTCAACCATTATGGAAAACAGTATGGCGATTCCTCAAGGATCTAGAACTAGATGTACCATATGACCCAGCCATCCCATTACTGGGTATATACCCAAAGGATTATAAATTATGCTGCTATAAAGACACATGCACACGTATGTTTATTGTGGCACTATTCACAATAGCAAAGACTTGGAATCAACCCAAATGTCCCTCAGTGACAGATTGGATTAAGAAAATGTGGCACATATACACCATGGAATACTATGCAGCCATAAAAAAGATGAGTTTGTGTCCTTTGTAGGGACATGGATGCAGCTGGAAACCATCATTCTTAGCAAACTATCACAAGAACAGAAAACCAAACACCGCATGTTCTCACTCATAGGTGGGAACTGAACAATGAGATCACTTGGACTCGGGAAGGGGAACATCACACACCGTGGCCTATCATGGGGAGGGGGGAGGGGAGAGGGATTGCATTGGGAGTTATACCTGATGTAAATGACGAGTTGATGGGTGCAGCAGACCAACATGGCACAAGTATACATATGTAACAAACCTGCACGTTATGCACATGTACCCTACAACTTAAAGTATAATAATAATAAATAAATTTTAAAAAAAAGAAAATTTTCAAATACAAAAAAAATTGAAGTAAAAGTAACAGCTGTATACCATTTACCTCGAGTCACCAATTGTTAACACTCTGACACATTTACGTTTTACTCTCTCTCTCATATAGAACATATAATTTAAAAAGGAATTATTTCTTGGAAACCATAGATTTTATTTGTTTGTATCTCATACAGTGTTTTAAGAATCCATAGAGGATTTTGTGAACAGAGAAAAACTAATTAGAATTATTTGTCTTTTTAAAATGAAAAAGACTATTATAGTAGTAATTCTAAAGCTTAATTTTTTAATCTTTGAGTTTAATTTATATCTTATTATTCTAAATTTGATATAACAAAAGCAATCATCTTTACTTTAAAAAAATTAATAGTCAGTTAATGCAAGTTGAAAATAAATTTCCTTTTAATTTATTGTATATATAATTTAATAGATCATTTTCCCAAATGTTAAACCATACAAATATGCTTACACTTCTGAAGTTTTCCAAAGGGTTTTTGTTTGTTTGTTTTGTTTTGCTTTGTTTTGTTTTTTGTTTTTTGAGACGGAGTCTCGCTCTGTCACCTAGGCTGGAGTGCAGTGGTGCAATCGCGGCTCACTGCAAGCTCCACCTCCCAGATTCACGCCATTCTCCTGCCTCAGCCTCCCCAGTAGCTGGGACTACAGGTGCCAGCCACCACGCCTGGCTAATTTTTTGTATTATTAGTAGAGATAGGGTTTCACCGGGTAAGCCAGGATGGTATCAATCTCTTGATCTCGTGATTCGCCCGCCTCAGCCTCCCAGAGTTCTGGGATTACAGGCATGAGCCACCGCGCCTGGCCTCCAAAGCTTTAAAGACCTTACCTTGGGAAAAAATCCTTCATAAATAATGAAACAATTTTTAAAGTTCTAATAAGATTTATAAATAAAGTATTCAAGATCTTTTAAATTCTGTTTATGTATTAGGTCAAATTCTTATACCTGTAATTTTAATAATCCTAATTATAAAATTAATTACATAATTAGATATATTAAGTTGGAAATACAATTAATTTTGAAATCTCTTAACCTTTAAAGCACTTTAAATATCATATGTATGCATAGATACACGTTACAAACTTAAAAAAAGCATTAGTACCATGTAATATAATAATCATATCTGTTTTAGAACTAGACCAATATTATATTCCACTCATTAAGAAAGCAGTTTTACCACTCTGCTTTAAGGTTGCTGTTTCCCGAAATCTACTGTTATCATTTGTTTCTTGGCCAGAAATTTTTGCCCCAGACAGAACAACTGAGTCTAGGAAAATAAATGAAGCAAAGTTATTTACCAAAAACTCATATAGGTCTTACTATTTACCAGCTATTCTTACAAGTGCTTTACTCTTAACTACCTTACTGAATGCAATTACTTTTCTAATTTGTAAATGAGGAAACTGAGGCACAGGAAACTTAGCAGCTTGCCCAAATTCACACCTAGCAAGTGACAGACTCTGGACTCAAACCCTGGGACGCTTACTGTACCATCCATGCTCCTAACACTAATAGTATTAATGTCATAAAGTACATGTTATAGATACACATATTAAATATGGATGTATTTAATATAATTGTGACTTATACCTCATCTTCAAATTCAGAAACAAACACTGACTTCTTTTTTACTGATGCTCCCATGTAGGTAGTGAATTGTTTGCTGGACTCTACAGTGACTACTGGAGCAGAGACGCTGCAATCTTCCGCAGCATGGGGCGACTGGCCCATATCCGCACTGAGCATGACGATGAGCGTCTGTTGAAAGGTAAGGATGAGGAGAAGAGCATGTGAATTAGGATTGAAACCAACTCTAAAACTTATGGAAAATATTGCCATTTTGATAATCATAAGAATATAAATACAATTCCTTTACAAATTTCAGGATGTTTTACTAACAACGTTCTTGAATTAAAATATTGTATGTGATATATGTATATCATTTTCTATCAAAATTGATTGACTTAATTATAAAATCAGTATACCTTTTGAGCAATGCTTAGAAATCAGTATTTAAATAAGGAAAACAAAGCAAAGGCATGAAAACTGAAAAGTCCATCATCCAGTAAGCTGTTTTGTCTACTTTTATCAACTGATAGAATTTTTGATTAATTGATTGCCCTGCTTTGCTTGTCTTAATAGGATTGCATTACACTTTAGAGACAAAACTCTAGGAAAGTCACTAGACATTCATTGATACAGAAATCTTTGTAAGAAGTACGTTTTATATTTTGGCACACTGGTATATGGAGGTGCTAGAATATTATTTTATGGTGAGCATTTTAATTACTTTCCACATTTTTATTAAGCTGTAAAATGCATAGTCGTTATTGATGCAACCATTCATATATTTTACGTACCACATCAAAGAACGTGTATTCAAATCTCTTGGACTACAATCTCAAAAATGTAAAATAAATTTTCTACTTTGAATCTAAAATGATCTATGTGCTATACTGGTAGATAATTTATGAATTCAAAATCAATGATGATATATTTATTTACTTTAATATGTTACTTATACTTACATTTAGTTTTTACCTACAATGGAAGGAAATTTATAGAGATTATCTTCATCATGCTCCTAATCTGTTCTTTCCTGTATGCATTTTAATTTCGCATTGCCTGTTGTTTGAAATTCTTCTTCTCTCCTTGATTCTTTTATTTTCCAATTAAATATTCTTGTAATATTTCTAAAAGGGCTGTTAATATGCAAATAAAGTGAGATATCTACAGCGTTTTCCATGTTTGGTAAAAAAGTTCAAGAAAACTGTTTCTTTATGAAATGGTGAAAGTTAAACTTAAGGATTCAGATGATATGTAATTTATTGGAATAACTTGTTAGCATTTTGTTATAATATCTTTTTCACTTTTTCTCCTATTTTTTGCTCCTATAGAACCAAAATTTGTAGGTTCATACATGATTCCTGACAATGAAGACAGAGATGACAACAAAGTATATTTCTTTTTCACTGAGAAGGCACTGGAGGCAGAAAACAATGCCCACGCAATTTACACCAGGGTCGGGCGACTCTGTGTGGTGAGGCTTTCTCTCTCATTATGCTTGCTTATCTCACAATTTATGGTCAGGCCTTTATTTATAATAAGTTTCTACTTTTAAATATTTTCTAGTATTCTTTAGACTGCCTACAATTGATATTTACTATACCAACCTCTACAGTTCATATCTAATGAAGGGTGTATTTTAAAAGGACCTTGTATTTTGTATGATTTTTCCCCATGTTTGAAGCCATACCAAGAAGAAATAGTCTATAATTATACTGTCCTTCTTCCCATGCAGAAATTTGAGCTCGATTTTTCTTTTTTTTTTTTTTTTTTTTTGAGACGGAGTCTCGCTCTGTCGCCCAGGCTGGAGTGCAGTGGCCGGATCTCAGCTCACTGCAAGCTCCGCCTCCTGGGTTCACGCCATTCTCCTGCCTCAGCCTCCCGAGTAGCTGGGACTACAGGCGCCCGCCACCTCGCCCGGCTAGTTTTTTGTATTTTTTTTTAGTAGAGACGGGGTTTCACCGTGTTAGCCAGGATGGTCTCGATCTCCTGACCTCGTGATCCGCCCGTCTCGGCCTCCCAAAGTGCTGGGATTACAGGCTTGAGCCACCGCGCCCGGCCGAGCTCGATTTTTCTTAATGAATTTAATCAAAACCTTTTTTATTCCTTTAGTACACAGTACAAATAATATACATAGCTATGTTTGAACAATTCGATTAAGTTTTTTTTAAAAAAAAGCCATCTGTAATTTACTGAATATTTAGAGTTGTTTGGGAACATTTAAAACCAAGAGGAGCAGCAACATAATCTAAGAATCTAATAAACTTACAAATGTAAAGTTACTTTGGCATTTAAGAAGATGTTCGAAAATAAACTTACATATAAATATGTGTGTATATGTATATTGTGTGTGTGATGTGTGTATATATTTATATACATATATAGTATGGGCATTATGTGTGTGTGTGTGTATTTCTAGCTTTCTTGAAAAGCCTTTTTCCTTTGATTAAGGAAGAAAAGAAATGGATATTTCTATATTCCTGAGAGAAGCAAATTATTTATGAACAAAGTAATAATCATGATTACTGTATCTCCCCACTATTCTGTTTAGGAGAAATTGCTGTATTAATATTGTTTAATGTCTGCAAAATATATTTAAGGTATCAGGGCAAAGGTGCGCTGACAAGGCCGAATTAAGAAACCAAAAAAAAAAAAAAAACCTAAATTATGGGGAATTGCACCTATGACATTACTTGAGAATTATGCCAAATTTTCCTAGTTAAATAAAAAAGTCATAACTCTTGGCAACTGCATGTTTAATAATATAAAATCTGTGGTTGGTCAGAATTCTTCAGGTAACTATTTACCTCCTTTTTGGTTTTCACAGAATGATGTAGGAGGGCAGAGAATACTGGTGAATAAGTGGAGCACTTTCCTAAAAGCAAGACTCGTTTGCTCAGTACCAGGAATGAATGGGATTGACACACATTTTGATGAATTAGGTAAATGTTTTTAGGTGAATTAAATTTGCTCTTTTATGTATATGCTTCTTTATAACTTTATCCCTAGGACACATAGAAAACTTGTTTTCTGTGTATTTGACCTCTCTCTAACACAGAGCAAGTTTCTGTTCTTTTCAATTTGGGCAGGCACAAATGCTGGGGGAAAAGGGATTGCAAGAACACAAAGAGGCTCATCGTGTTAGCTTAGTCCATGTCTGGCTCCTTCCTGTTGTTCAGCTCAAGGTCACCCAGAACAACTGAAAGATTAGCTCTGTTATGATTGATCTTGGTTTTATAATTGTATATGAAAATATACATCTTAAAATCTATATTGGGTTCTAAACAAATTTATGTGAATACATTTTCTTTGCATGCAAAGAGAGCTAAAAATACTAAGCGATGGAATATTCTTTAATTTTTCAGAGGACGTTTTTTTGCTACCTACCAGAGATCATAAGAATCCGGTGATATTTGGACTCTTTAACACTACCAGGTGAGAAATTTATACAGTCAATAAAAACACTATAAAACAAGAGACGCCTCACTGGACTCTCCTTTCACGGTGTATGTAGCTTGTAAGACTACTGACCCAGTTGCTGTTCTCATTTCCTATACTTTATAATCACCAATTGATTTTTATTCTCCAATGTTTGCAAATGTACTTTCGTTTTCAAAAGCTCAATCTCAATCCAAATCTTGTTTCTGTTTATAGTGCCCAGAATCTTCCTGTGCTCAGTATCCTAATCTCTTCACTCTCTAATCTAGAACACAGTGATTTTTTTTTTTTTTTCCCATACAGTTTGTAAGATATCAGTCCTTACAAGGTGTTGTTATATGTTGTAAAGTCTAGGACAATTCCTTTATTCATCATACAGAATTTTCCAAGTCAGGCTTTTAAGGTTCTATATCAACTGTTACTCACTCACCATTGTATGTTTTCCCTCTGAGTTCACTAATGGTCTGATGTTGACAAGATAATGCCTTGACAGATGTGAGGCAGTGTCTACTTTGCTAGTTCCCATTACTATATTTTTATTTATTCACTTATCTTGCTTGAAATAACTTTCTGCTCCAACACTGATTTAAATCAGTTCTCCAATACTTACCAATTGCCATAGCCAAGAAAAATTCCTCAATTTCTTAAACACAGAGCACTCTTCTCGCTCTTTTATTCTGATTTTCCTGCTCTTATGTTGATTCGTAGTGAACACATGTTGATCATTGGCTCTCTGTCTTTTAAATTTGCTGCTCAAGTTTAAGATGTATAATCTATTGTTTTCCCCTTTATGTTTTTGTATTTTTTTTACCCATGGTAAAGCGCTGTAAAAATGGATAAAATATTATTTCATGTATTTTTACACACAAATAAAAATATTAGAATCAGTTTTTGTTAAAAGGTTATATATACAATTTCCTGAGTCTCTTTCTAGGTAAGGCACGGTGCAGGTAAAATGATTAGGATAAAAAATAAAGAAGAATATACCTCAATTCTCTTGACAGGGCTAGAATAATATTACTGAATTCCTCTTTTACACCATATAAGCCATAAACTGTCACATAATTGTGTATACTGTGCTTACGTGGGGGTCTTTCCACACAGCTTTAGTTTGTTATTTTTCAGCAGGTGGTTTCTAATGTCACTTAGAAAAAATAATATATCTCTGTAGACAAGGAATCCTGCTGTTGCAAAGAGACTTTTTCTTCAACAGAGAAACATGGAAACAATTTGTCTATCAATTATTTCTTGATGCAAAGAAAAATAGTTAATGTAGATTGGTAGTTATCACAGTGCATGGAGAGTACTTATTTTAACTTCATCTCCTCCCTTATGCTGTGAATAATTCATACATTGCATGATAATTCAGTGAATTTATATGATAAATTTAAGCTATGGAATAATCAGTTTAGTTTTTCTATGGGTTAATATGATCAGATTATAAGCTATTTTCCTAAATGATAGCATAATGGATCTTTCTGAGAAATCAAACATAAGACATGATTTTCTTCTATAATTTCTCTTTTGACTGTTCAATTTATATAAATCTGAGAACAAAAGCTTTCCAGCTGTTACCTGACATAAGGATTGATATTTGTAGAATGGTGATCAAAGGTGTGCTACCACTTTAGTTAGGAGACTATCTCAAGTGTTCCCTGCATCCTAGGCATTTCCAATTGCTTCAAGGTGTGTTATAAAATGTGTAAATTGGGGGTGTAGGACAGTAACATAACTGCTGTTTTACAGGTGTCTCAGTATGTAGGAAACTTTATTTATATAGAACTTTGAATTTTGCAAAATACTTTCACAAACATTAACAATTTGGATTCTTACAATACAGAGATTCTGATAATGTTAAAATTCATTCATTTCATGCTAAATTAAGGAATATGGCAAGATTGTTTAAAAAATAATTTTTAAAGATATCCTTTTGTAGAATCTGATTACAAATGTTTTCAGTAAAAGTTGCCATAGTTAGTCAACTACTGCCTTTATACAGTCAAGTAGAAATTTTAGTCAAGAAAATTATTTTGCTTGCTGCTTGTTCTGGAGATGAGGGATCTAAGTTTTATATGGTTAAAGTAATTTTGTCATGCTTAACATATTCAGCCCAGTCATCTTTTTACTATAGACACTTTTCAGTGGCTAAAGGAAGGAATATACAAGCATATTAATGTCTACATGAACCCCAGCTAAAAAATGGAAAAAAGGCCTAAATTTTCATAAGACTTTAAATTGTTCTTTAAGTCATATATATTAAGAAACTTAATACATCTTAATAGAATTTGTAGCAATATTAACAGCATAGTGAGTAAGAGAACACTGTCTACTTTGAAAATAGAACAACAGGCCGGGCGCGGTGGCTCACGCCTGTAATCCCAGCACTTTGGGAGGCCGAGGCGGGCGGATCACAAGGTCAGGAGATCGAGACCACGGTGAAACCACGTCTCTACTAAAAATACAAAAAATTAGCCGGGCGCGGTGGCGGGCGCCTGTAGTCCCAGCTACTCAGGAGGCTGAGGCAGGAGAATGGCGTAAACCCAGGAGGCGGAGCTTGCAGTGAGCCGAGATCGCGCCACTGCACTCCAGCCTGGGCGACAGAGCGAGACTCCGTCTCAAAAAACAAAAAACAAAAAACAAAAAACAACAACAACAAAAAAGAAAATAGAACAACATAAAAGGAGATAATAGCTAAATGAATAATTCAGCTTGGGAATAAGTCTTTATTAATATGAAGGCCTGATCTCTCTTAATAAAAAAAATAAAAAGACAACACAAGGTTTAAAAATAACTGAAGTGACATTATTTTTGTCATTCTAACAATGTCACTTTCAACCGTATTAAGTAGGCAATTAAGAAAATGGTAAGTTTCAGAGTTTCAAAATTGGAAATATTGCAATAGTTAACATATCTAGACTATTCTTTTCTTAAAGAAATTGCAACTACTTTACTCAAAAGACTTGACTCTTATCTTTGTAGGCTGGGGTGTTTGGCTAGGTGACCTGCTAGTTAGTTCCAGAATAATAATTATCTTTTCTGTATTTTTCAGTAATATTTTTCGAGGGCATGCTATATGTGTCTATCATATGTCTAGCATTCGGGCAGCCTTCAACGGACCATATGCACATAAGGAAGGACCTGAATACCACTGGTCAGTCTATGAAGGAAAAGTCCCTTATCCAAGGCCTGGTTCTGTAAGTTTAGTAATATAACAAGTAATTCTTATTTTTAAGGACTCTTTTGGTAATATTTTGTTCACTGTTTCATGTGCTTTACAGACGTTGCAGATAAACAGTTAAGGAATACCATACCTAAAAGTATGCCGGTGAAAAGTATATGTAGCAAAGAGATATCCTTTCCAATCTCAAGTTTTTGCTTGTTATTTAATAAAAAGAATATAATATATAATGGACACAGCAGTTTTATAACATATATATTATTATTGATATTTTGGCTAAGTAACACCAATTAAAATTTTATTTTTTAAAGTACTGGTGAACACAGAAACATTCAGTAACATGAACATCATATTTCTCTCAGCCTCTTCAGAGGCGTTAGTACCACATATGATTTCCAAGCAGGACAATGTCACCAAATTTTTATGTTCTAATATTTAAGTCAGCCTCTAATTTCCATAGGCCAAACTGTCTCCTTACTTCTCATTGTAGGAAATCTATAAGAAGTTTTTTTCTCTAGCTCCTCAGAATACTTAACACCTCATTTAACATCCTTGCTGGCCCCTTAGGAAAGAAATGCCAATACAAAAGTATCGCTAGAGTACAAAACTTCTACCACTTTTCTCTGAACTATACTATTAAGATTCTTCTTATCTAGGCATGCAGACTTTTGTGCTTTTAGCACACATAGCTAAAACTGATGATGATAGTGAGGGTGACAATGAGATGATGATTTTGTATCATTCATCCTGTGTGCAAATAGGTTAGAAAAACTTTGGATCATTGTATGTGCTATGTGAGCCATGGAGAGCAAACATTTAACTTGTCACACAAGTCAACATCTATACTTTTACAAGCAGCTGGTGAAATCCCATCACTACACTAATTCCACAATTACTTGCAAGTTGAGTAGAAACCGTTTTTGTAGAGCAAAAACTCAAACTGGAAACAAACCTTACCTCCATTAACAAGTGTTAAGGCTTTACCATTTCAATCACTCTCTCTCACTAGCTTAAAATTATTACTTCCAGTAAGACATAAAGTATATTTTATTTCACTCTATTGATTGAAATTACAATTTCAAATGGAGAAAACCTACTCCTGTGGCTTTGCTGGAAATGCTTCTTGAAACCACATGGTCTTAAAGGAGATTTGGAGGAAGTGACTGGTTATGGATCTGCTTCCAAGCTAGTCCAAAATGTTTCCAATTATATATCATGAAAGTACACTCAAGTGAAAAATCCATGCCAAATTAGGAAATATGGTTTGATTTTAAAAACCACACCATTATAAATGTCCTCTTTGTGGAATCTGATTACTAAACTACTGTATTTATATTCTAAAGTGGAAAATTTTTATCAAGGTAATCATTGCAATTGCTGCTAGTTTTGGAGGAAAATATGTAAAATGAGGGAGCAGTTACCAACAAGCAAGAATCAACACATTTAAAGGTTTTCCAATGAGTAACTTAAGCTACTGTTGAGTATTTAATTTTATAGTCAGTGGTTTAAAAACTGACGTTATAGCACATATTTCTTGTTTTCCAGTTTATTTTGTCAAATCCATTAAAAATACAAATTCATATAGACTATAGTAAACATAGTTTTTTTGCCATTGATAATTAACAGTGATAACATCTGAATAGGTTTTTATGTTGAACCACTAAAATTCTATAGTCAGTGAGCCAATCAGAACCATCACTCATCATATTATCATAGACTCAATAGTGTTAAAGCTATTTTGTACAGTTGTGATCCTTAGTTAGAGAGAAGTTTCTGCACAGCAAAGAGATTTCTTCTCTTTGTATGAACAATAGATTGTTTCCCTTCAAAATGTAACTTATTACAAAAAGCAAATTTCAAAAACAGAGAAAATGATTTATTTATGATGTTAAACATTTTGACCATCCCCAAAGTCTTGATATTAACTATAACTAACTTTTCCAGAATTCCTCTAGTTTCTCTGTATTTCTGATGCTGCATGTTTGCAAAAATTTAGTCTTTCCAATTTCCGAGGAAGATTCCATTTCTGTAATGAAAAATGTATAGTTACTCACATAGACATAAAGAGGGGAATAAGAGACACTGGGGCCTGCTTGCAGTCAAAGGGTGGGAGGAAGGAGAGGATCAGAAAAAAAGAACTGTTGGGAACTAGGCTTTGTGCCTGGGTGACTAAATAATCTGTACAACAAACCCCCGTGACATGAGTTTACCTATGTAAGAAATCTGGACATGTACCTCTGGACCTAAAATAAAAGTTAAAAAAAAAGAAAAATATATGATTACTATATATTTCCAAATGAACAATTGACTAATTTGACATCCTCAATTTTTCTGATTCTTCTCGTGGTTGATTATAAATTTTCTCTTTAGGTGTAAGGCAAAAAGAATTATGTAATTCACTTGTTTTTCAGTGTGCCAGCAAAGTAAATGGAGGGAGATACGGAACCACCAAGGACTATCCCGATGATGCCATCCGATTTGCAAGAAGTCATCCACTAATGTACCAGGCCATAAAACCTGCCCATAAAAAACCAATATTGGTAAAAACAGATGGAAAATATAACCTGAAACAAATAGCAGTGGATCGAGTGGAAGCTGAGGATGGCCAATATGATGTCTTATTTATTGGGACAGGTAAAGAGATGAGAAAGTACTCAGAGACGTTTAAATTGACCTTTAAATTCAGTAATTTTAATAGTATTTCTAAAAGTACCTATCAACAAATCTGTCCATCCATTAACCCATTTCACACTCCTAATCCAAAATGAGACAGATTGAAATAGAGACCTCATGTGACTGCAATAGTAAGAGGTTAGGCCAATTGTCTGAGAATATTACCACTTTCATTGTCAGAAGGGTCATGGTTTGACCAACAAAAATGTGGTTTTTTTCAGATGTGAGAAATATTGAAGCTGCCAAAGAGAGGATTTGGGGCTTGCATAGCACATAATTCCTTATACATAATCAATACTTCATGCATATGAATAAATGAATAAGTAAAGAAATGAATAATAGATGTTAATGAACAAAGTTGGTTCCAAATAGAAGTCCTCATAGTGGAAGCAGAGTGTCATAGCAAGAATAGTTCTGTCAGGTTCCTGGCTCCATTACTGACTTTGATCAGTGAGTCCTGGAGATTTTGTGAACAACTTGGAACTTGGGACAATAACTTCACCTAAATCTCTAAACACAGCAATTCTTATGAGTCCATGTCAAGATCAACCATTTGTACCAAGCAAGCCAAATGTTACTCGTAATATCCTGCATTAATAAAACAAAGTATGATAAATATACTAAAAGTGATATTTTCAAATAAATTTGTAATTTCAATCAACCCATACATTAGATCTAACGTGTAGAAGAGAACTTGAAATTTTTCAGCCTCCAGAGTAGTATGTAGCAAATTCTTTGAAGTGTTTTAAAATCCTATAGTCATTTTTAAAGTGTTTAAAATGATTCTTTCTTTCTTTCATTGTCTTTCTTTTTATTCAGCATAGTAATTGCTACAGTAGTTGATCATCTTTAGAGAAGTGAGAATTCTATCACACATGACTTTAATCATAGATACATAATTCTGAAGAGATATTGGCATAAGCCTGGATCAGGAAACAGGATGTAATATTAATATTAATGTTGGTGCTTGGGCTTCTCCAATAATCCTTTTGTTTTCATTTTTGTTTTGTTTTTTGTGGCTTTTGTTGCTGGTTTTTTGTTGTTGTTGTTGTTGTTGTTGTTGTTGCTTGTTTGTTTTTTCTTGAGTCAGAGTCCTGCTCCGTTGCCCAGGCTGGAGTGCAATGGCACGATCTCGTCTCACTGCAGCCTCTGCCTCCCAGGCTCAAGAGATGTTCCTGCCTCAGCCTCCCGAGTAGCTGGGATTACAGGCATGTGCCACCATGCCCGCCTAATTTTGTACTTTTAATAGAGACAGGGGCTTCTCCACTTTCGTGAGGCTGGTCTCGAACTCCTGACCTCAGGTGATCCACCTGCCTTGGCCTCCCAAAGTGCTGGGATGACAGGCATGAGCCACCATGCCCGGCCATCCTTTTGTTTTTTTAAAACAAAGATTTAAGCAAGAAAACATCTATCTTATTCTTAGAAATTGATTCCTGGTATGGGCTGTATTTTGTTCATTCATTTCAGGAAGTTAATGTTAACAATGTGCTCTGCACTATGGGTTCGAGATTAACATGCCATCAGATTTCTTCAGCAAACTTGAAATTAATTGACCATAAACTCACTCATAGTGACTTCCAACAAAATTTTTTACAGTTGCATAATCAATACTAATATTTGATAAAAGTAATTAAAGTATTAGTTTGCTATAAAAGTAATTGCGGTCTTTTGCTGTTACTTTAATGGCAAAAACTGCAATAACTTTTGCACCAACCTAATATGTTATTTTTAAATGCCCTGGAAAGCAGAAGTCAAACAGTCCAAGAATGTTTTTGGAAATACTTTCTTGTCATATTGATCAAAGTGATTCGAGAGAATTTCAGAAGTATCAAACATATTCGTTCTGCCATATACACCATGTTTAATTCAAAGGTATCATCATATTGAACCACAGATTTTCAGAAAAAAGAACATGTCTGATGAATGTAAAATGGGGACAACATCGAAAAGTCCCACAAATAATGATTACTTTGTCCAATATTTACTAGACACCGGCTTTGATACAATACATATATGGTTCTTATTAGAAAATCACTAATTGCGAATTAATCATTTGAGTCTCATCTTTGCTTTTTGCCTAACATAATTGTCAAGTATTTAATGTGTGCTTAGTTTTTAAAATGATGACAATTTTTTGTTTCCTTTGGGTAGTGTACAATACAGATAACTGTTATATGCTTAATTATAATCCAGTTTTATGAACTCATCCATAAAACTTGATATTTCAACAAACTGCTGAAATAGTATGATAAATATGCAAAAAGTGATTTTTTTTTCTAAATCATCTCTAGCATTATACTAAATTATTTCTATCGGCAAATTAATGTTTTGTTAAAATGTTTATAGGAAGGAACAAGTTCAGAATATCAGGAATGATAAAAATGAGATGGAATTTTAAAATACAAATATAAACTTTAAAAACAAATGATAATTATGGAGACTAAATGATTGGTGCAAACACTTCTCTCATTGGTGTATACTTGGATTTTTTTCTTGCCAAAACTGTGTGTGATTGCATGTATGTGTATGTTTTATATACATGGTGAGTTTCACAGTGTGTTGCTTGGAATATTCCCTAAGGTATAGTTTTGTACCATGAATGTAGCTTTCAGTAAAAAAAATTTCTTCATCATGCGTCACAGAAAAAGTAGCTAGAATAATTTGGCATCTCTCTTATGTTTTATTAATTCCAAAAGACATTTTGAGTTTTGAATCTATGATTGGATTTTTGGATCAAACTATTTGGAAAAATCGTTATTTCCTCTTATTTTTTGGTCAGGCATATAAAATTAATTTTGCTAATTAAAAATATGAGTTTATAAGTAGTCATATTGTTTTAAACTGACAGTGATAAAAATGTTTCATGCATCTGGATGTCAAATCTTATCTGAATTTATAGTCGCTACTTTTTTTTTTTTAGATGAAGGCTTCTCTGTCTCCAAGGCTGTAGTGCAGTGGCATGATCTTGCTCACTGCAACCTCCGCTTCCCAGGTTCAAGCGATTCTCCTGCCTCAGCCTCCTGAGTAGCTGGGATTATAGGCGCCCACCACCATGCCTGACTAATTTTTTTTTTTTTTTTTTTAGTAGAGACAGGGTTTTGCCATGTTGGCCAGGCTAGTCTTGAACTCCTGACCTCAAGAGATACACCCGTGTCGGCCTCCCACAGTGATTACAGGCATGAGCCACCGCACCTAGCCAGCTACATGGTTTCTAATTATTTGAAAACCAGACTGTGACATAGATTCTAGTTTATTTCTTGTTTTGTTTTCTTACAGATAATGGAATTGTGCTGAAAGTAATCACAATTTACAACCAAGAAATGGAATCAATGGAAGAAGTAATTCTAGAAGAACTTCAGATATTCAAGGTATTTAGAGTAAAAAATTCAGACCAAATTTATGCATTACGACTACAAGTGAGATATAAATAGGAAAGATACTATGTCTATTTTCTTTTTCCTAACAGGTGTGTTGTGGATTCACAGCTAATATAAGTGAAGAATTATTTCGAATTCTAGTGCATGTATTTGATTGTTACAGACTTTTCAACTGAGAGATCAATATTTACCTAGCATGGAAAGAATTTCAGTGAATAAACTGTGACTATAAAGAAATAACATTTATACTACATATAAATTTTCAGAGCCAGTATTACAGTCACATTTTTTAGAAATGTACAATCAATACTGACAAAAAATAATAATACATTTTCATATTGTGAACACTGTGGCAAGATAAGCATACTGCTTTTTATTAAGTGCATTAATTATACAAAGAATTTACTAAAAAAGAAAAACAATAGAAAATGATAAAAAAAGACATGAAAAAACAATTACATATTCAGATACACTAACATACATAGATGCATGTGTATGTATATATATATGTGTATGTGTGTATATGCACATATATATGTGTGCATGTATATATAAACAAACATGCACTTATACACACACACACACACACACACACACATATCAAGTCGCATCATTTGCAGCAGTTTTGGTCTTTAAAGTTGTTATAACACTGAACTAGTGAATACTGACCACTGCTCCCATGGGTAATAAGGGGTTATGTTCCAGCAAATTTCTAATTGTAACATAATTATCAACAGATCAATACATAACCTTCTTTTATGTGTGTTTGTGTTTAAAGACACCTTATTTAATATATATTGCTGATGGACTAACATTGAACTCACAGCCAACAGCACTATAATCCATGCCTGAATGAAGCTTATCTAAGGAAAGAGTTTTCAACGTTAAGGCACAGCACAGATTTTTTGAGTTTAGAAATATTAAACAGCACTTCAGCACTATGTTTGGGGACCATTTTAAAAAACAAAACACCAACAAAAAGCACAGAGATGTGAAAACCTTGGCACTACATACTCCATGAAAAAGATACTTATTTACACCATGAAAGTTGAAACAAGAAGGCAAGAGTGACAGCTTGTTTCATCTCAGCTGGGAATGTGCATGTCCTGTGACTCAAATTTTTTGCTGCTCTGAGCATGCATGTGTCCATGAGTGAAGAACACAGGATGTCTTGATATCGGGGTTACAATTAATTTTAGTAAGTAGGCTAATTTGCAAATACAGAATCTGTGAATAACAAGGATTGGCTATATATTTTTATAATGGGTAGATGTGAAAGATTTTATAAATGAAAAGCAATACATTTTGCCTTTGCTGTACTAGAACACGGATGCCCTAGAGCCACACCCAAAGCTAACCACCATCCTATATCAACCAGAGCAGCTATGCTTTTGCTTATTTAACACTCTGGGACTCTACATAAGATTTCATTTCGTGTTATAAAACGAAATATGTTTAATATTCACTCACCACAGTGTTTTGTTCATGTAAACTCTTAAGAAACATTGTTGCCTGGATGAATACATGAATGAATGTATGAAAGCATAAAGATTCTGTAGTTTAAAATTTAAAAAAATTAAGAAAACACTGACATAGAGGATCAAATGTTCCCTTTTAACAACCAGCTCTTCAAAGGGTAATCATCCCCAGAGTGGATTTCACCTGCCCTGTGGTTTGCCACTTGCACAGCTGATCTGAGTTTATTGTGTTCCTTGGGGATGCACTACCCTTACTTAACAATCCTAAAACAACATATTGGTTCTCAAAGCTATGGTATAAATTGTCCTTCCTCTGGTGCAGTTCTAAGAAAATCAGGTTATTCATCCTGTTCAAAGAATCCTGGGTTAATTGTGATTCACCATGATCACTCCAGCAGAAAAATATTTTGTTTAGGTTTGGGTTGAAATATTTAAGATCACCTGGTTTATTAGCAATAACACCTATTGAAAGACATAGTGGTTCCATTTTAATGATTCAATTACTTTAATAGAACATTCTGACTTTATTATTTTATTTAAAGATACTTGAGTTTCCAAAGCACAGCAATATTCAAATGCAAATTCAAAAACTGTATTCCAGAGACAAACAGTAAGCTGGTTAGATTGCCTGCTGCTCTTCTCATCTGCATATCTGCCCACCCCATTAGAAAAAAGTTTTAAAGCTGTATTTTAATTGTATTTGCTTATTGATTTACTAAAATGAAAGCTATACAGTACTTAACACAGAACCACTTATATAAGTAATGTAATTTCAGGAATTTACAACCATATTAAGGTAAATGTTTTTATATTATTTTCTCAAAAACGAAACCTTTTTAAAAATTTCAGGATCCAGTTCCTATTATTTCTATGGAGATTTCTTCAAAGCGAGTAAGTTGTCTATGTGTGTATGTGTGTGTGTAGGTGTGTGTGTTCTATATGTAAGCTAAGGTCAAAGGATATGAGAACATTAGTTCATGTGCTTAAATATGGACTTATTACAGTTTTATTTTTCTTGTATTACTTTATTTTATTGTAGTAAGAACTTTTAACATGTGATCTACCCTGTTAACAAAATATTAAGTATACAATACATGTTTAATGGCTCTAGGTACAGTGTTATACTGTAGACCTTCAAACCTGATTAATCTTGTTCGATTGAAACTTTATGTCCATTGATTGATTGTGACAAAAGTATATCATGATTTACATTTAATACATGCCTTCATTTTCCATCTCTATAAAAAGGAAGATGAGAGTAGTTTTACTTCTACAATCATGATAGCACTTTATTCCCTGGTTATTTTTCACTAATGTTTTTCATTAACAATGGTAACAATGATAACCCAAGAGTGTGCAAGGAAACACACCTCCTTTCCACTTCATTGAAATCAGTTTGGTGTAAACTTCTTTAGAAACAGTTGTTGCATATATTTTCTCAAATTTATTTATAAATAATCCTCCATGTTCAGGCAAAAGGAAAGATATGATACTAAATGTTCAGCTACTTGTTCTGTAAATAGAGAGATATATATGTCACTCTTCTAAATGTTATATGTCAATATTTAAAAGACTATTTGCTTTCCAAATCTCTTATTAATTCTTTCTATAGATTTGTTTTCTGTTTTTGAGATAAGGTCTCACTGTGTCACTAGACTGGAGTTCAGTGGTGCAATTATAGCTCACTGTAGACTCGACCTCCCCAGGCTCAGGTCATCCTTCCATGCCAGCCTCCTGAGTAGCTGAGACCATGGGCACATACTACCAGCTAATTTTTGTAATTTTTGTAGAGACAGGGTTTTGCCATGTTGCCCAGACTGGTCTCAAACTCCTGGGCTCAAGCAATTAGCCTCCCAAAGTGTTGGGATTACAGACATAAGCCACTGAGCCGGGCAGTGTCTATAGATCTTTAAAGGAAGATCCACAGTGTTGGATAATGCAAGATAATGAACACAGCTTCTTGAGTTCTTGTCAAGTTCAGTCTAGCAATTTTGGTGCTCCTGCATTTATGTCTATGAGTGTTTCTCAAATATTAGAGAAATGAAAGTATAAATATTCTATTATCTATATTGAACAACTGCTATAATTTTTTTTTTTTTTTAGACGGAGTTTCTCTCTTGTCTTCCAGGTTCCACCTCCACATCCTAGGTTCAAGCAATTCTCCTGCCTCAACCTCCAGAGTAGCTGAGATTACAGGCACCTGCCACCATGCCCAGCTAATTTTTTGTATTTTTAGTAGAGACAGGGTTTTGCCATGTTGAGCAGGCTGGTCTCAAACTCCTGAAACTGCTGATTTAAGTGAATTAAATTTAAGTGAATTTTTTCTGAGGTGATTGTGTATAAATGTGAAAACTAGGTGTAATAGTTCAGTGAAAGTGTTGTCCATTTCTGCTAGTGACCTCTTTCTGATTTCTGTAGCAACAGCTGTATATTGGATCTGCTTCTGCCGTGGCTCAAGTCAGATTCCATCACTGTGACATGTATGGAAGTGCTTGTGCTGACTGCTGCCTGGCTCGAGACCCTTACTGTGCCTGGGATGGCATATCCTGTTCCCGGTACTACCCAACTGGCACGCATGCGAAAAGGTGAGATATGATACCTGATGAACTATTTCCCTTGCTTAGGAAAACCCTAATGCTTTTTTTTTTTTTGCTCTTTTTTTTCCCCCACACATTCCATGAAAAATAACCATGCTCTTTTTATTTAAATAAATCATCATAGTTATATTTTGTTCATAATAGAAACTTTGAAAACTTGAAGTTTTCCAGAAAATATCTGTATTAATTATTGTGTACAGAGACTGGAGCTGAACATGCTGTTGACCTCCCATTTTTTCACCCAGGTTTGAGTCAGTTCTTCCCTCTTTTGAAACTTCTACTGCAACACATGAAACGAGTTCAGATAAACTTAAAATGTGGAAATGGCAAGCCACTGCACATGAGAGATTCAAAGACTTAAAAGGAAAATAAATAAAGAAATTTCTAAAATACATCCTGCATTTGCCCCATGTCCTCTCTACCAGCTGGTCTTCATTTATTTCATTTTGAAAGTGAATATTTTAACTCCTAGGCAAATGCATGACCTGTATAATTAATGAAATGTGTGATTTAATTCAACACAAATGAAAGGTACTTAAAGACCTCCAAACTCCAAGGCCTACAATTCTGTGAGGTCATTGCCATTTCCTACAGAAGGTAAATCCCAGGATTCTTTCAGCAGAGATCTTGAGGTTCAGTTAAGTCTTTTGAAGAATAAGGAAATCTCTTCAGTCAAGCCATATAGAGTTGTGCATTCTTTGTGAAAATACCTCAGGAAAAAAGTATTATTATTTCTCACAGAATAAGCAGTTTCTTTCTTGCGATAAAATGACCAAAGACAAAATAAAGCAAGCAATAGAAGGATAGGTAGTTTTCCTACTGAAAAACAGTTTGTATTAATTTCAATTATTTTTAGTATTTAACTTTGAGTTACTTTTCTGTAAACCTTTTTCAGAATATAATTTAACCCAATTTAGTGTAGTTCTTGTTTTATATGTTCAAATATATAGTAGAATCTCATTAAAACTTCACTAATTCAAAATTTTGTTAATTTTACTTGAGCTAAATTAATACTCCAATGAGTATTTTTTAAAATGATATAATAAGCAGATAGTAAAATTATGCTTCAAGAGGACATTTTAACTATATTTACCAATTGTATTAAAGAATTGAGCAAATTAATTGATTTTGCAGAAGTGTTTGTTGTTGTTTGAAAACAATTCTTGAAGAATATAGTCATGTAATTATTTGAAAATATCAATTATGAGTGGAGTGTATTCGCCTATTAAGCCAATTACTGTACTATGTGCAAGGGATATGAAGAAACAAGCATAACCTCTTGCCTAAAGGAAATTGGAACCTAAAGTGAAGAATGGAATTGTAAATAATAATAGTAGTAGCTTGCTATTCTGCACTTACTATGGATGAGGTACTCGATTAAGAGCAATGCGTATAATACTTTATTTAATTCTCAAAATAATCTCACTTTTGCGCTTAATCTTGAAGGTAGAGATATAAGAAGATTCCAGTTAAAGGGAATTAATTTTCTATACAAAGAAATAGAATGCTTAAAAACAAGCACACAGTACCATGGGTCGGGAGTGAAATAGAAGAATATGAGGGTAGTACGTGAATTTAACCACAAATAACAGTATTAATTATTTTATTGTCATCAGCAACAATAAAAATGTTTACAAGCCTTGCACCAAATACTTATGAATGACAGGGTTTTGTGTTAGGCATGCAGTAGTGATAATGAATTTTAATTGAGCAGTTTCCATAGTTAATTATTTTATATGGTGCATCTTTTAACAGTGTACAGTCCTAAGCTTGATAATACAGTAGATGTGGGAGACAAAAAGGGTTACTTAGAAAAAGTCAAGTGAATGAGAAAAATAGTAGATAGGAAGGCATGAAATGCTGGAATCAGAAGCCGTGCTCGTAAATGAATTAGTTCAGTTCAGTGACATGTAATGGAGATCTTTCAGTGGTGTCAAATTCTTTTGAACCATCATTCACCCCTGGGGGAGAATTTTTGGATAAGTTTCAACACATGAAGGTAAAATAGCCTGCTTTTATAGCAGATCGTTGTTGCTTAAGACCTGAATAGAAGCAGAAATTGAAAACTGGTCATTAAAATAAATACTTCTCTGCTCACAGAGTGAAAATGAGTCAACAGGGGAAAAACATTAATTCACAATCCAGACCACTTGTTTAAAATGATCTTCCAAAATACACTAGGGTTTATAATGCTAGAATCTTTTTCTTCCCCTTGCTCTTGTATTTTGTCTATTTCCAGTGTTCTCTTTAAAAATTTCTAAGAGACTAGAGATGTAAGAATAATACGCAACGTTCAGAATGAAAGCAACTTTGTTCAACCTTTCTGAAACTTTTCCATATATATATATACACATATATAATATACACATATATTTGTGTGTATATATGTATATATTACATATATATATACACACTCATATATGTATATGTAATATATATACGTATGTGTGTATATATCTATACTGAAATAAAGGACAACTATACTAGGATAGTATAAAATGAACTGAAACTTTGCAGGAAAATGTGGTATCTTTCTTTTTAAATGTATGTTTCCAATAACTTTCAGCAAGATTTTTGCACTCAGTTCTTGACCTTGCTTATCTAGAATTATTTGATTGTAGCTTCCTTATCCTCATATCACTTGTATATTAATCTTTATACAACACCGTCTCTGCAAAGTGTAAGCCATTTCTCATTTCATTGATTTTATTCCTATCCATTATTCATTATTGCTCATCAGGCTTCAGGTTCTCAATATAGAAGCAATACTCCACAAAGTGAGGGATTAACAACAGCATTTTAATTATCATCTAAATCTGCTATTAGTTGTATAATAGTTGTACATGCTAGTGTAAAACAATATAGAGTCATGCAACTTTCTACTTTTGCTTGTTGTTTTTTCATAAGCTCTATTTTCAATCTAGTTCAGTAGAATGATACATGTGGCAGATCTAATATTAACTTTGTAAAATCTCAGGTTTTTAGGTAAGGTTTTCTAATCAGCGATCTCTGCGTTAAGAAAAGCAAACAAACTAAAACTAAAACGTACTTTTGTATACAGGTCATAATCCCAAAAATTGATTGCAGATGTTCATCTGCCCCAGTTTTCAATACATATTAATTTGTTAAATAAGGTCTGAACTCCTGTGTGAGAAAGCACTTGATCTCTTGAAATAGCATTCTATTATTGTTATTTAGAGACAGTAAGGACACCCTAAAATGAAAAAAAAAGAGACTGAAGTAGATTTTAGGTGTCATTTTGCCACCTCTATTTTACACGGGAGGACACAAAGAGCCAGGAAAGGGAAGCAATATGCATAAGATCATACAGAACATTAGTGGTGGTATTGGGAATTGAATCTGGTTCACTTTTCCAAATTTCATCATTGCATATGGTTAAAGCATCTCATTGTCACTTTGGGAGCTATGCTCTCACCCTCTAGGGTAAAACTTCTGCTTTGCCTTCTGTTTTTCCCTCAGTCTTGAAGAAATGCCATGAATTAGAGAGGCAAGTGGTATTTTCCACCTTTATGTAATACTTCTATTTAAATCTCTAAGCTAAATTAAGTATGCCAGAGTTCTTGATTTTGTAATTTCAATACTATTAATACTAATGATAATTCCCATTATTTAATTCCTCAAAAAAATGCTTACATATTAAATCACTTTATATATAATGTTATATTATATACTTAAATATATATCTATATCTATCTCTATCTATCTATATATATATATATATATATATATTTTTTTTTTTTTTTTGAAATAGAGTCTCGCTTCATTGCCAGGCTGGAGTGCAGTGGCACAATCTTGGCTCACTGCAACCTTCACCTCCCGGCTTCAGGCGATTCTCCTGTCTCAGTCTCCTGAATAGCTGGGATTACAGATGCACACGACCACGCCTGGCTAATTTTTGTATTTTTAGTAGAGGTGGGGTTTCGCCATGTTGCTCAGGCTGGCCTCGAACTCCTGACCTTGTGATCCGCCCGTCTTGGCCTCCCAAAGTGCTGGGATTACAGGCGTGAGCCACCATGCCCGGCTAATGTTTTTATATATATTCAAAACATTATATTGTATATATCATATATATATTCTTGAATTGCACATACATATGTTTTATATATATTCAAAACATATGTATATTACATATATTCTGGAATTTTATATATATAATGTTATACATATATATGTGTGCATGTGTGTATATATATTCTGGAGTTTCTCCAGAGATATAGAATATTGTATTTTTTTTCAGTTATATATCTAAACAATCTATGAAATAAAAAAATACTAGAAATGACTCTAATTATACTAGGCAGACTGAGGGGGAATATACTAATATTTCTTGAGTCCCACTAGATGCACAACATCCTGCTAAACATGAAGAACACACTATCACATTGAATAAAGGCATGTACTTCCTCAATGTTACATCTGAATAAAAGTAAGCTCACTACAGTATATTATTAGTTTATCTCTTATTTTTAGAAATTCTATTTGTACTAATTGATTATGATGACTATGGAACAAACTATTTGGATTTTAACACCTTTTTCATTTGCACTTTATTACATATGGGAGTTTTATACTCAAAATAACTGTTTTGTACTCAATAAATACTTTACTTCAAATCTCATTGTCTTTCTCTGCCCAAATACTTTACCACTCAAGACATTCTCAAACTAGAAGATTTCTTGTTGAACTAAATTTTTAACAAAAAGTAAAGATAAATATATTCCATTGTTGTTTGAGTTTCCAGAATTCAACATTATGTAAATAAAGAACAGGGTAACATAGATCTTAACTACTGAAGAACATATAATGGAAATGTGAAAAACTATGAAACTTGGATTTTATTCTTATTTCATATGAATGATCATTTTTTTTTTCAGTAGCAGAATACTACTTGTATATTTAATGCAATTGGCTGCATTTTAAAGCCTGGAAAATTGAAAATATGAACATCTAAATGCATTTACTTTCTTTCAGGCGTTTCCGGAGACAAGATGTTCGACATGGAAATGCAGCTCAGCAGTGCTTTGGACAACAGTTTGTTGGTAATCCATAGAAAATCAATTGTTCTGGGTTACTCAGAGAATACATTGAATATAAACTGCAAACTTCTTAAATAGAGTCCTTTTTTCTTTGTGATTCATGTATACTAGAACAATGTAATAAGTATTCTTTTTCTCTGACATGTAGTTAAAATTTGGAAAAAATGACATCTAATTTTTATCTGATTAGGAAAATAAATTATATGTACTACCACCAAGCTTCATTATTAAACTAATTATTAAAACAACGAAACCCTAGAACAAGAATGCTGCATACTTTAGGTGATTGATGCCACGGTGACTCTTATGACTTACCTCTTTATCTCATACTGGGGACTGTCTTCACCATGTTACGTAGCTTCTGGTGATTTTATCAACTGGTATTACTTCTATAAAGTCATCTACTAAGCTTTGGGATAGATAAAGTGAAAAAGCTTTTACTCTTTTATCTAAGTTGACTAAGGTAAGGGCTAGGGTTGGTGGTTCAAGAAAGGTGATAGAGTGGTGGTATCTGATGGGTAAGGAATTGAGGAAATTTCATCTTTAGGCAAAAGTAAGGAAGTTAAGACAGAACTTCTCTGTTAACTCTCTCCTGACTCTTTCTATTATGGTGGTAACTGTTGAATAGGCTGTATTTAGTGTCACTAAGCTCACTAGGAAGTAGTAATAAGAAGGGACACCATAAATAAGAAACCAGCGGTGGCTATACACAGAGCCAGAGACTGTGCTCCAGCGTCACTTTGCTGGACCCCAGGCTGACTCAGGATTCAGTGGAGGACTCAAGCCTCTGGGAATACTGGCAAAAGAAAAGTAGGACCTTCATCTTAGGGAAGTTTAGGGGTCAGTTCTGAAGTTGAGTAGGACTTCTTTTTTTTTTTTTTTTAAGAGAGTAATCCTGCTTGCTTTTATGCCCTACTGCAGCTAAGTGTACTTGCCTGTATGCAAATTTGAGTTCAAGTCCAGTAAGAGCCTTTCCGGTCCAAAATACAGATTGTAATCAAGCTCTATTTCACAAAGTCCCTGATTCAGTCTCATATTCTCTTCTCACTGCAGCAGCCCAACACCCAGATAAATGCAATCCCTTGTCAAGATATAATTCACATTTACGTTTGTGTAGTGGCATTTTGCCTGCATTTCTGGTTTCTGCTTTTGTTCGTAACCACAAATTTTGTCCTATGCTTTGGTGTTCCCTTTGTCTTCCCTCAATAAAGGGAAGAGACTTTCCATGCGTTTAACACTGATGCTTCTTACTGCTTTGACTATCCTATCCCGTCCTTTGGAACCAGACTCTCAGTTACCTACTTCTTTCCCACCCCATAGCCTGCTTGCTTGTTTCGTGCCTAAACTTTGGTGTGCCGTTCTTTCTAAATAATTCCTTTAAATTACCGTTTACAGAACTGAGCAATAAGTAATGAGTTAATCATGTTACTGCAGGGATCTAAATAATGTTTGAAAAATTTATTTACCTGTAAAATCTAAGTCTCAAAGATGGCATTAATGTTCCTGTTGTAGGGGATGCTTTGGATAAGACTGAAGAGCATCTGGCTTATGGCATAGAGAACAACAGTACTTTGCTGGAATGTACTCCACGATCTTTACAAGCAAAAGTTATCTGGTTTGTACAGAAAGGACGGGAGACAAGAAAAGAGGAGGTAATTCATAGCTGCACATTCACAACGTAGTGTTTTGCATATAGTGTGTGGTCAGTAAATAGATGATTTATTTGGATGCTGAAAAATGAAGCTAGCTGTTGTACTATGCATGTCTTATTTAATAAGTCAGTTTTATTTATTATGTGTGATTTATATACCTACAATAATTTAAATATATATACATAGAGTTTTTATAGACATATACTGTATAAATACACATATGCTATGCACATATATAGAAATCATTAATTTGGATCTTGGAAATAGGAATTTTTAAAAGAAGTACTTATAACTCATGATTTTATGGTCATGTTGTCAAAATGATAGTCTTAAATCATGACACCCAAGGCAATGTTGTAGAGAAATAGCAAAACTTAATTATCATTAACTCATATGTCTTAGTCATATGAATAATAATAGAATTAAAATAACAACACAGCTGCAACATTAAGCTCGTTGTGTAAGAAAGCTTTTCAATCATAAATGAGACATTGACATAAGTGTTCTTGATCGTGGGGAACAAAGGAAAGACCCCCACTCTTTCATCCTTTTTAGCAGTTGTAGTGGTGGCGATTGTATTTCTGTAATCATCTTCTACATGATGGGAGAGGAATGACTTGGATGCTTGTAGAGATGGAAGGATAGGCAGCTTTAAAGCACATGTGTAGAATAGGAGGCAGTTACTGGATAAAAGAATGTGAGTCAAGGGCTGTCTATAGAAAGAGTTCAGGGCATAAAGAGGTCCAGGGCATAAAGCAGACAGGTAAGGCAGATCACATTGGTGATGTGGGCTTTGAACTCAGTTTTACAAAAGTGGAATTACAAAGATAGCAAGTAGAAAAAAAAATGAATATTTTGGAGGGAGAAAGAATATTGAATATAGAAAAAATGATCCTCGGTAAAGAAATGGTTGCAAGTTGAATAATGAAAATGAGTCTAGAGACCTGCCTTAGGTCACAGAGAAGAGGTAATAGGTACCTTTTGGATAGAGAGTGAATCAATGGAAGGCTTCACCTCATTTTGGCACTGGAAATTAAACATTTCTCATTGGAACACAAAATTACTGATTCCAAATGCGGAGCACTTTGAACTTTTTATTCCTTTTTTCCTAGCCTATGGTGAAATTTAAAACCTAACATGTTTTTAGTTCAAAATCATACAGTACATTCTGGGAGATAATTAAATTTGTAAATCCTTGGTTCTTTGGGTAGGTTTTAGAGAGAAAGTCACCTCAACTTAACAAAGGCTTTTAGAAATAATATAGAAATGCAATCAGGAAAGGAAAATTTTCTTCATGATGTCATAAGAATAAACACATGTCCAAAAATGTTATAGCATATTGCCCTGAGTTAAATTGTTGATTTAGTATTAACGTACTTTCCACTTCACAAATCTGAGGTGAAATGACTTTTTAAATTCCTCATAATTCCCTTGGCAGAAAAGGACCTGGTAATATTCCATAGTTCCTCCAAGCCGAATGGCTTCAGAAGACAGTGAAGTAATTCTTTTATCAGTGGTTTTCCTCACTCAGTATGTTCTGTTTCTAATTTGGAACTCACCATAATCTGCCTCATTTGGAAATCTTTACCAAATCATTTGACATGCTACATCCATCAATGTTCAATTATAAGGTTCTTTCTCATATTGTTGATATAATCTACTTCTCCATTCCTATAATTTTTAGTACCTATTTTCAACTACATTCAAATTTCCCCAACTAATATATTTGCTGATATTTGGACTTCGAATTTACTCTTTGCATTAAAAGTTATGTTATAATCAGCAATTATTAATACTTGGCTTTTTTGGACCTAGCTATATATGGATTGATTTATTCACAATATAAAACAGGACAAAACACAAAGTTCTGACTTCATTAAAGGCTGAACATACGTGATGTATACACAAAGCAGAATAACTTTGCATGTGAGTTCTTTATTTGATAATCATTTTTGCACTATTGTCATTTATATGTCTCTTTTTTGTGAAACATAATTGCTTATCAAATCTTTATTTTGATAGGAAATCACTTTCTTATCAAATCTAGACCATTTTAAGGGATATTTATTTTCCCCTAGTTAATTCTTACCTCCTGGGTAAATGCTTGATAAAGTACCCCTGATGATGCTCATCAAGATTCCTCTCTGATGCTACAAACCAAGAGAAGTCACTGATTTATCAGACCACAGAGTATATACATCTTCCTTTTATTTAACTGAAATTTTTGATTCTGTAATGTCTGTCTATTCAGATTCAAACTCAGCCCTCTGGAGTTATCCAGAAGCAACATATTCATGTGGATAAAGTTTTTGCCCAAATTAATCTTTAGAAACTGAATTAATCTTTAGAAACATACCTGAATTGTTAGAAAGCACTTACAAACTCAATTATCTGCTTTCTAAACTCTAGATTATAATGATTCTCTCAAATAGGCATTTTATAGACTCCTGCTTTCTTAAACAAAGCAAATGGAACATAATCTCTATATATTTTATTAATTCTATAAGTATTTATTGAAAGCCAACTTTTCTAGATACTTCATAGGGAGCATTTTCCCTTGGCTTGAAGACCTTATTAATTATACTGAAGTAATAATAAGCTACTATGAATTATAAATGTAAATTAAATATATCAGATACTATATATATCATCAATTATTATGATATCCTGAGAGAAAAGACACTTAATAAACAGAATTGACAACTGAGGCTATTATTTATATGTACCTATTGCACACAGGAACTGAGTAGGTACCAGGTTATTCCTAGATCTCACAACTGCATGTTAGACATGATATTCTTCATCTGACACATGCAGAAACTAAAACTCAGAGAGTTATAGCTCATACACAAAGTCAGGGACAGACCTGATGTTTGAACTCAGGTATTCCTAACTCAAAAGCTGAGCTATTTCACATTCATTGCCACAGTACCAAGGACTGTTCTATGTGCATTTTATGGACTATACCATTTTATTATAAAGAATTGGTTTATAGATGAGGTAACTGAGGCACAGGATATTTAATAACTCCCCTGGTTACTTGCAGCTAGTAAAGTAGATTCAAATCCAGGTGTCTTTGTAATTTCTGCTAAAACACAAAATCTTCTGAAATCAAAATTCTAAATACAGCTTCAGATGCTTTGGAACATAAAACAAATGGAAAACTGCTTATAGCAGAAGTTCTGGGATTCAATTTCTAAAAAATGTTCCTGATGTCAGATTGATCCTTATATAGATTTTTCTTTGTCAGAGTTTAGTGGAGCATGTTGCTGCAGCCTTGATGACAAAGGCACTACTCCCCATTCTCAGATGTCAGAGAACCTGCCCTTCATTTGAACCATCCCCAATCTAAGCACTGATGCCAGGAACCATTGTTACACAACATACACAATATAGACATCATTGTATTTCCATTCTCGAATTGCCTTTTCAAGCTTCTACTATATGCCTATTGGTGGTACAAGATGACTTCCATATCAAAGAAAATGTGAGCTACCGTTTGAGCCTATGTAGATATAAAATACAGAATACCCCATCTCATTTTGTTGGGTGTTTTTTCACAAAAAGAAATGTTTTATTCATTTGTTTGAATTTATTTATTAAGCCCTTACTATGTCCTGTTTTATAGAACTTACATTCTGAAAAACGTGGAAAGAAAATAATAACAATAATGACAAAGAATGATATTAAATATATCAGGTAATGATAAAGAAAAAAATGCAAGGGAGATTAAATTATAGGGAGAGGTTGGAATTTTAAAAGGGTGGCCATAGAAGGCCTCACTAAGAAGGTCACCATAAAAGTGACATTTAGAAAAAAAAATCTGAAAAAAGTGAGGGCATAGGTCATGTAACATTATGAGATAAAAACTTTCTGGACAATGGGAACAGCAGATGCTAAGACCCTTGAGATAGGAGCATATGTGATATACTCAAAGAACAGCTGACTGAAGAACAGTGTGGCTGGAGGTTAGTGAGCGAGGGAGACTAATAGACTATGCATCAGAGAGGTCAGGTCAAGGAAAAGCTCATGCAGGGACCTATAGCCATTTCATAGGGTTTTGGTGTTCTGAATTAAAAAGGAAACCATTATGTATTTTCAGCAGAGCTGTGACACCATTAACATTTGTGTTTTAAACGATCGTTTTGGTTATTGTATTAAGATTATAGCAGGTTGGGGTGGGGATAAAGGTGGGAATAGGTAGTCACTGAGGTTATAGGAACGCACAGTATTAACTATAAATCTTCATGCTTAAAGACAACTCTTAATGTGTTCATGCCTTCAAGACCAGATGATTTGCAAGTAATTGCCTCATACACATTGTAGTAATGTGCTTTGCTATATTTTTCACTATTAAGAAATGTGAAGGCTTAAAGGATGAGTAGAGGGTAATTAGTAGAGAGAATAATGTTAGCTTATGTTATGAAGATGAAAAACAATATGGTACATGTAAATTATGACTGGAAATGAGGATGCAAAAATGAGTACACAGATCAAGGAATCCATTTCAGTTTGTCTCTAAGCCAATGAGAACAACTTAGCTTGACTGTGTACACAAATTATTCCAGGAACTGGCACACAGACTTAGGAGATAAATAGAATGTCAAGAACATTTAGGATGATATTTCAACAGTCATTGAAAAACATGTGTACCACATGAACTGAACAGTTTTAGTAGAAAGGGAGAAGACAGGTTTCAATTTTTATGAGATAATATTAAGTGAATTTCATATTTGAGATAAAAGAGAAGCAATCACAAAATATTCACATGTTTATTGTCTGAGCGTCTGTGTGGCTAATGGCACAGTAACATGATTCCAGTAATACAGGGGAAGAAACACGTTTGGGAGAAAGTTGTTGAGTTAATTTTTGGCTGTGTTGAACTGGCAGCTCTTATAAATCATTCAGGTGGAGCTGTCCTGCTATGTATCCATGTTCAGGAATATAAAACCCAATGGAAAGATTTGGCTTGGCAAGAGATGTTGGAGAGATATCAGCAAAAATGCAGTATTCAAATTCAGAGGAATTAATAAAAGTAAGAACAATACAGCAACAATCAGTACTTAAATATGACTTACTGTGTACCAAGCATGATTAATATTTTTAATCCTTGCAACAGTCCCATGAAGGAGATATATTTATTGTTTCTACTTTACAGATTTAAAAAACTGAAGCACAGAGAGACTGAGTTTCTTGCTTAAGATTACACAGCTTGTGAGGTCAGTTTGCATTTGAGCCCGGACAGTCTGGTTTTAATTTGAGGCCCTTAGACACAATGCAGTGATGCCTCCTTTAGTATAGCTTACCTTAGACAGTGATGAAATAAAAAGCAAAGTGAACTAACTCCAAAAGCAAGGGGAAAACACACATTTAAGGAAAAGTTAGAAGACAAACTCAAAAAGAGAAAGTAAAAATAGAAAATAAGTTGTAATTAGAGTTAGGATTCATTTAGTTCTTACTATGTGCCATGCTATTCTAAGTGCTTTATATGTAGTAACTTGCTTAAAACTAACAAAATTTCTCTGAGGTAGCTAGTAGTTTTTAAATTACTTTTACAAATTTGGGGGTTATAGGTGCATATTATTACATGCATATATTGCATAGTGGTGGAGTCTCACCTTTTAGTGTACCCATCACCCAAATAGTGAGCATTATACCCAATAGGCAATTTTTCAATCCTCACCTACCTCTCACCCTCCCACCTTTTGGAGTCTCCAGCCTCTAGTATTCCACTCCTTATGTCCAAGTGTACTCACTGTTTAGCTTCCACTTATAAGTGAGAGTGCAGTATTTGACTTTCTGTTTGAGTCGTTTCACTTATGATAATGTCCTCCAGTTCCACCCATGTTGCTATGAAAGACATTATTTCATTCGTTTTTAATGGCTGAGAAGTATTCCATAGCATATATATGCCACATTTTCTTTTTTTTTTTTTTTTTTTTGCACTGCAAGCTCCGCCTCCCGGGTTCACGCCATTCTCCGGCCTCAGCCTCCCGAGTAGCTGGGACTACGGGCGCTGCCACCTCGCCCGGCTATTTTTTGTATTTCTTAGTAGAGACGGGGTTTCACCGTGTTAGCCAGGATGGTCTCGATCTCCTGACCTCGTGATCCGCCCATCTCGGCCTCCCAAAGTGCTGGGATTACAGGCTTGAGCCACCGCGCCCGGCTGCCACATTTTCTTTATCCAATCATCCATTGATGGACATTCAGGTTGATTCCGTATCTTTACTACTGTGAATAATGCTGTGATAAACATAAGAATGCAGGTATCTTTTTGATATAATGAGTTCTTTCCCTTTGGGTACATTCCTAGTAGCGAGGTTGCCAGATTGAATGGTAGTCCTATTTTTAGTTCTTTGATAAATCTCTATATTGTTTTTCATAAAGGTTGTGCTAATTTACTAAAGTTAAGTAAAAGGCACAAAATACTAGTTATGGCGCAAAATACTAGAGATACTAGTTAGGTACTAGTTAGTACCTCTAGAGTGGTATGGCTTAAATAAGTAGAAACAGTGAAGTTAGGAGGTGTGGTGTAATAAAACCCAGGAAAAAAGGAATTGGATAAGATATATTAAACAATATTCTTTGAACAATGCATAAAACAAGGACGAGGTTTCCAGGGATGATGTGTTAAGTGGGGTGTTAACGCAGGATTCGTCTAATAACAGGTTAAGTAATGAATGGTACTGTTGAACCAGAAACTGCTAGTTTAGTGTACTGTACCAAAATATTTGAATGCCAAAGAGAGAGATCCACAAAGGTAGACAAGAGTAGAAATAAATTTTGTTTTGTTTTCTTTTTAGTAAAAAGGTGACTTGGTCATGTTTATAGGTTGAAAGGAAGTAGCTATAAAGAGGAAATGTGCAACTAGTTGATGAAGCAAAATAAAGAACATGTGGGAGAGAATGTAATCACAGACAAAATTTAAGGGGTAAATTCTTAGAAGGAAAACAGAGACTCTTCATTCTCTAAATTAGGAGAAAATAAAATGGCTCATTTATGTGGATAATGTAATTTCATCAACAGAATTTAAGTTTAGCGGTTCCAAAGGTCAAATTCAGTGGCTATATATATTTCCACATACAGTTTTAATCTGAAATACAAGCCTAAATCTTCCTTCTATGAAGGTTGTATAAATTATTTTTTCTGTGATAGCAGAGGACAAAACTGTTAAAATTATAGCCAAATCACCACTATACCCTGGTTTTGAAGTCTCAATTTCTGCAATTCTACATACTTGAATTTATAAACCTCCATAATAATTGCAAAAATTTTAATACCGAATAACATCCCTAAGTGAAGAAATTCATTCTTGTTAAGACATATAGTTAAGGTGATATAGTTGAAGTATATCTGTATGCACTTCTCTTTCTATAAAATGGATAAGCACTACATTTTAAAACTGAGTAAATGAGGGAAAAATTAAATATGCTTTATTTATGTAAATTTAACTAGTGATTGTGTGTAATTTCAGTTATAGTAAAGAAAACTGTAGTTTCTTCAAGCTACTCGGAAGATTGGTACGTAATTCCTCACTTCATACACATTTTACACATTTTAAATGTTCTGTTTCATACACATTTTAAATGTTCTGACTTTGGAATGTGTTATTTTTAATCCAGATTTTTTTAAAAAAAGTAGGTTCCCCTGAACTTGACAATTATTTAAAGCAGAAGCTGAAAAAACCAAAGACGTGGGGGCCAAATTTGGCCCTCTGCCGCTATCGTAAATAAAATTGTATTTGAAAACTGCCACACCCATTTGTTTACCTAATGTCTATGGCTGTTTTTAGGCTACAACTACAAAGTTGAGTTGCTGCAACAGAGACCACAGGACTTGCAAAGCCAAAATTATTCATTATATAGGTCTTTACAGAAAAAGTTTTTGATCCCTGATTTAAAGGCCCAAATGAAAATGCATACAACAGTAAAGTCCTATAAAATGAATATTGTTGTGAAAAATGCCGCTGTATTTTTTTGGGAAAAAGTCTTTTTGTGCAAAAACTCTCACTTTGTTCTAAAACTAAAATTTCATTGCAATGGATTTTCAAGAAAATCAATTTCTTGAAATACATTCTTTTGGAGTTTAGTCATTTGCTGACAAAATCAAAGTATATCCCAAAGACACAATAAATGAGATTGAGTTCTAGGAGTGAGTTAAATAAATTTACACAAATCTCCTGTAGGGGAATTTGGGGGCAATCTCAAGACACATAAACTAACATCTATGCCTATGTCTGGCTGGCGTAAGGTAGAAGAGAAAACTGCTGGCCCATAAGACCAGCATTATAATTTGTAGATCTCTTTGGTAAGCATGAAATAATTAATTTTTCTGTGATCATTATTGATCTTTTTATTGTGGATTCTCTATTTAAGAGGAAATATGTGTTTGTGTGTCTTAAAAATAAAATGTGTCACTTTAAAATAGTTAATTGTATGCATAGACTGCTTACATAATGCACAAATATGCATGTTTATTGTAGTAAATGCAAAAAAGAATGTATATTGACATAAAAACTCTTAAACTTTAATTGCACTTTGCTCTCAATTTTTTGCTTTACTCAGTACCAAAATTGGCACTTTTCAACTCTGCCTTCAGACCACCTACAGGGTAGAATAAATTCACCAAAGTCAGTTAAACGCTGTTGAGTAATCTAATAACCATGGTTAACTTCTCAATGAGCAGCTCATTCCACATAACTTAGAGTTCATTTTCTCTTTGCTAAGTTTCTATAGTCTAAAATAAAACATAATTTTATTGATAATTCAATGCACTCTGGAGACAGCTTCTTCTACAAAAATGAAACAATGAAAAATGGAGTGCACAAATTACAACTTTTAATACTGGATTATGTCATCGAAGCTAGGAGAATTATGAAGTAAAATCTCCTTTTTATTTTACCATTTTGTTTGTTAGATGACTCATATTTTCCTTACCTTTACCAATGCTATCCTATGGTAGTAATTCCAAGGGATCAAAACCAGCCATAAGTTTACATTTTTATCTTTATGCATGACACTGAAAGCATCAGTTTTTGTTCCACATTAATATTATATCTTTGTTTTTCTTGTTTTTATAATGTAAAGTGCATGAACTCTTGCCTCATTTGAACCATCTCTTTAGTAGTTTTGACGTTCTTTTTCAGTCTATTTAAAAAATGTGCTCATCTTTCTATACTAACAACTCTTTACAACAGGTAAATATTCAGAATTTAGTTTTTTAGCCTTGACAAATGTATTTTTATAATATCATTTATCTCATATTTTTTAGTTGTGCAATAATTAGGAGGCTAGTCCATTAATTTCAAGTTTCTTCCTTTTACAATGGCAGAGACAGAGTTCCTATTGTATAAATGGAGAATATAAAACAACTTGTGGTCATAAGAAGAGGAATGAATCTAGAGTTTTTAACTGAACACTGTTCTGTTAATTTTCCAGGAGAATATTGAATATATTTCAAAATTAAACATTTTCTCTTAGATCTATGATATCAGTTATGGATCTAAGTCTCATGCCACTGACACCATTCTAGCTTTGTGCATCTGATTAAACCGTATAACATGGTAATGCAGAAAGTCCAATGCACATATGTACAGTAGATACTCCAAAATACCAATTCCCTTCACTTGCAAGTTCCTTTTGTTCTAGTATAGATTATAGTTTATATGGTCTTCCAGATCATAAAAATATGCATGTGTATGAAGATATCCCAGCATAGAACTGTATATCTGGACTACATTGTTTTAACTCCACAGAATAGCTATAATATTGAACCATTCTCAGGCATTGTCTCTTCACCCTACACTGAGATGTTGCCTAAAGGAAATGTATTTATTATGATGCTGTTGTTAGAAACCTCCCTCTCTTTTTATAAGAACATGCAGAGAGATTTTTCTCAAGTCTCAGTGCCAGGAAAGATGTACTTATTATAAGGAGTAATTTTAAAAATATATTTTAGGGACATTTTAAATCTTAGAATTTATCATACTTTCTTCTGTCTTTTGGTTACTAGGAAATTTAGTATTGAATTTCTACTTCAGTTATAGTCATTGCACAGTTCCTTATATTGTGCAATTTTGTTTTCAAACATTGTCTTTACTTTCATCCTCTTTAAACTTAATTTCTCTTCATTCTGAGATTCTTATCTATGAAAATTTTAAATAAACCATTAATCACAAACTTCTCTTTATTTAATTTTGAGCAGTATTTCTAAAATCCTATGATTATAGTATACTAGATTTGAAGAGATCTTATAAACAAACTTAGTTTATTGGTTGTCAAACCACATTAATCATTACAAACAACTGGAGATTTTGTTGTTTTCTTTTTGTTTTGCTTGCTTGTTTCTGGCTCTTGTTTTTTTTTTTTTTTTTCCACTTCAGATGCATAATTTAGTTAATCATACGACTTAGTTTATGGCACATTGTGATGATTGGTTTATACAAATTTCTCGTTTGACTTTGTTTTTCCTGGACCTCCTTTTTCTACTTTCATCCTTGTTTCCCCATATACATCTGTTGAAATGATTGGAGTAAGTCCAATACTATGTTTGCAAATTGAACAGATATATAATATTTGAGTATGCATGAACTGTTAAAGTAAATGTATTATGTTATAGATTATATTCTCCTTCTTACTTTGTAAACTCAACACTATGTTTTTATAGTTTATCCCTGTTGCTGTTTGTGTCTCTATTTCATTGCTTGACTGTTACTTAACATACCATAGCATGTATACATTGCTCTTAATTCATCCTTAATTCTCCTAAATGTGGACATCCATAGTGTAATTAACTCCTGCTATCACAGCTTTAATAATCATCTCTGCAAATAACCCCTTATAGATCTGAGTGCAAGTTTCTGTATTGTTATTTGTCAACATCCTTCATTTCTGTAATTATTGTCAGCTTGCTCTCAAGATTTCTGCACCGTCTAGACTCCCAAAGCAGTTCATGTGGGTTCCTGTTTCCCCACATGCTCACCAACATTTGTTATTATCTTGTTTCCTAAGTTTTGTCTTTCTTCGGGCTATAGGGTAATGCCTTGTTCAAATTTGAATTTTCTTTCTTTCTTTCTCTTTCTTTCTTTCTTTCTTTCTTTCTTTCTTTCTTTCTTTCTTTCTTTCTTTCTTTCTTTCTTTCTTTCTTTCTTTCTCTCTCTCTCTTTCTTTCTTTCTTTCTTTCTTTCTTTCTTTCTTTCTTTCTTTCTTTCTTTCTTTCTTTCTTTCCTTTTTTTTTTTCTATATGGAGCTTCGCTCTTGTTGCCCAGGTTGGAGTACAATGGCATGATCTCAGCTCATCGCAACCTCTGCCTCCTGGGTTCAAGCGATTCTCCTGCCTCAGCCTCCCGAGTAGCTGGGTTTACAGCCATGCACCACCATGCCTGGTTAATTATGTATTTTTAGTAGAGACAGGGTTTCTCCATGTTGGTCAGGAGTTTCTCCATGTTGGTGAGGCCGGTCTCGAACTCACGACCTCAGGCGATCCGCCCGCCTCGGCCTCTCAAAGTGCTGGGATTACAGGAGTGCAACACCGCACCCAGCCTAAATTTGAATTTCTAACTTTACTAGTAAGGTTGAATGTTAACTTGCATTCTTACTAAACATTTGGGTTTCTCCCTTTCTGAAGTGCCCATTTATATGCTTTTTCCATTTTTTCTCTTTTATTTCTCTTTTTGTTGACTCGAAAAACTCTTTTGCCTCTTCTAGATATTAATTTATTCTTGAATATAAATGCCCGAAATTTCTCCTTTGATATCGTGTATGTTTTTGAATATAATATGTTTTACATGTTATGGTTTTGGGTTATTTATAATGACTTTCTTTCCAGCATAACCTTGTATTAAGATTTTTTTTTCCACATTTGTTCTCCTCCACGTAGTGTGATAGGTTTCCCCGAATGAGCTTTTAAGCAATTCACTGTGTCTCTACTAGGTAACCATCGGTATCATATTTCAGGTTTACACTGGAAAGTGTTTTTAATAAAATAAATATGTATTTTTATGCTGTTATATTAGGTATATTTTCTGTAAGTAAAATAAATAAATATATATACACATATATGTGTGTGTAAGTATAAAATTGGTCAAAGGCAGACCAGATAAATAAACAAACAAATATATAAATTGTTTTCTCTATTTCTTAACTAAAACTGATTTTTTTATTAAATGTATTCTCAAGTAAACCAATTCAAGGTCTCTGTCTGTCCCTTTCCTGTGAAAGTATGGAACCATATGGTTGATAGACATGGAAATAACTGCTTCTTCCTGAGCAGCTACCAGATGTGCAGAGTTCTTTGTTCAATTACATTTTTTTTAATAGAAATTATAAAACATACTGAATCAATCTTTATAGCTAAGAATAATAAAACCATTCTTAGCAAAAATTGTGTATTTATATAGATTGCCTATAAGAATATTTGATAGAAATGATGTATTATGCACTATCTTCTTGGTGGAGAAAATCTGGTCTGCAGACATAGGAAAAAACACAGATGGATGAAAACAATTCTGTAATCAAGATTGGATGTTGGAGGTACCCAAGTAAACTGACAATGGAAAGACTAAATTGTGGAAGAACTTCAGATACAAATTTCTAAGTCGTTTTATATTTTTAGGTATTTATAGTCCATGTAAGATACATTTAACTTTCTAGGTGATTTAACCTACATAATGTATGGCCCTCCAGACAGAGCATGAAAACAGCTTATATTCCTGTCTTTGTAATGTGGATTTGTCATAACCAAGAGTGTGGATCAAAATTCTGAGAGGCAGTATCTCTAACATGCAAATAAACAATGTAGGACAGTTTCTATGGTAATTGTCATGATTTCATATCTTGAATCTTGACCAGTCTAGACTTTATATGTACATAATGCAGTGTTTCTCAAACTTGGATTTCTTATTATTCTTTTTATACCCTGCTTTTTAAAAATACCAAATTTGAAAAAACAAGCAACAAACAACCAACCATAATTTTAGTGGTCAAGAATTTGTATTTATTTTTAGTTTTGCTTTTTGCTTTGTTTCCAATTACTTTCATAAACTGCTTTCCATAAGCTGGAAACTAGGCTAGATCACTTTCATATTTTCTCATGTATTATTCAGTCTCACAGGAGATATAATAGAGACAACAAAGGGTCACATTCAATAAGGACGTTTGTATGCATATTTTTTTTCAGGTAAAGGCAATGTCCTAAGAATATCTGTGATGTAGCACTCTCATCAGTTACTAAGTGCTCCTGAAACCATGTTTGCTCCTTCTTATTCAAATTATTATTGGATTTACCTGGAAGTTGTTAATATCTTTTGGATATATCTGTATGGGTATACCCCATTGCTATACATGTTTGTGCTCTATAAATGAATTAGTGTGTTCTCATTTTACACTATCTTCTGAATTCTTTACTCATTATAGAATAATTCAGAAGAATAAAGAAATAGGTCTTTGCCATTTAAAAACATGTTTGGAGAGACAAAACTTGCATGGAAAAATAATTTGAAAAGGAATATAAATAACAGCTTTTGAGCTACAAATGTAAATGGTATTGTGTTACAAAAAGAAGCAAAACACCTTCAGGGGCTATAAAGGAAGCATTTATAAAGGAAGGGAAAGTTTAGTTAAGCCTGGAAGGAAATGAAAAAACAAATGGGTTGGTAGACAGTAGAAAGGAGTTTATTTAAGGGAAAAAGAGTATGTTCAGAATAAGAGCTGAGAGTGGAAAGCAGGGTGGTGATGCAGGGGAATGGCAGCAGAAAGCATTATGAAAAGGAGGGTTTGATTCTAGTAATGTACAGGTTGCCCCCACCACCTGCCCTTAAAAGTGAAACATCTTCCTGGGCTGCTGGCACAATTTATATTAAAATGTTCATTAAATATTCACAAGAATAAAACAACACATACTTTCCTTATGCTTGTAGCTTTTATTAAAATATTGAGCCAAAATTAAAGATAAATTATAAACAAATTGATGCATCATTAAAATATTTATTTACTATGTGTTTTGTTTTTACTGAAATATGTATCTCTATGACTGTAAGATGAGACACAGATTGCCACATATGTGGAAATATGTATAACACTTTCTGCCTGTAGCTATACCATGTGATGACTCCATCCTCCCAACACTTTATTCAAGTGACCTTGAAACTTTTCATGCGTATTACTACATGGGGATGTTGTTTCATTTTCATTTGGCTGTAACTTGTCATTAACATATTATACCCATCTTGGTTCTTTTTATCATTTGGAAACACGGCTTTGAAAGCGGCTCACAATCTATGATAAACATAAACACTAACACTGAGATTGATCTTTCACATGATTCCAAATATAGTTTATTAATTTATATTGATTTTTGTGTCAATAAACACAATAATTTTAAAAATCCTTCTTTAAAAAAAAAGTTGATCTCCAGATCTCCAGAAATGCACCTCTTCCACCAACCCTAGTTTGAGAAACACTACATTAAGCAATTTTGGGATCCAGATTTAGAAAGGCAGGATCTGGTTAATGGAGCAATTCTTACTGCTCAGGCAAGAAACAGAGATCTGAATAAGTTCTAAATCAGGATGTTGACAAAAGAAAGTGAGCTTTAAAGAAGAGTAAATGAGTATCCATTTGTTGAAATAAGTGGGGAAAAATGATCCAAGAAATTTACTTGAAGGTCTATTGTTAGATACTTGAGTGTAATGTTGCATGCTCAAGTGTATGAAGGTTAACAGGCAAAATGATGGTAATAAAGGAGAGAGGGCACTTTAACAGGGGTGTGAGAAAGGCCAGTTTGGGAAGATGATATTTAATTCAGTTATGCAGGATGAGAAGTAACCAGCTTTAAAGAAGCGTCTCGAAGCAGAGATACACACAGAGATCCTGAAACAGAATCAATCTGGGTATGAAAGAAGAAACAGAAAAAAAGGGAAGATCTGGGGAGTTTGGCATGAGATAAGGTCAAAGAAACAGTTATAAGGTATGAGAATTTAACACTGCAGCAAAAATGGTGATGAGGAAGGGATGTTTTAAGGCTCACCACTGAAGAAATGTAGACAGGAATTTGTGATAGCATATAATGAGAGAGAAGTATAAATGATCAACAATTGAGGATAGGGAGACTAGAACAATAATGATGTCATGGCCGGAAATAGGGAAGTTAGTAAATGGAGGGCAGTTTGAGTGGGAAGATACTGAATTGTACATATTAAAGGATGATATATGTTTCTTTTAGTCAAAAACACCAAATCCATTGTTTTTTTTGTTTGTTTTTAACAGAAAACACAAAACAATGGATTATCTATGTGTAAGATGTACCATTTTAGGGAAGCTGGCTGAAACAAAGAAATAAAAGTGCTATCGAATGGATGGAAATAAAACGTGAGATCAGTGAAGGATGGAGGATTGCACCTTGAGGCAATGAGAAATCTGTAGAAGAAACCAAGAAAGAGTAAAGAAAATAAGGACAGTATAATGGCCCATACCACACAGAAAATAAAAGATGTTTAAGGAGGCAGGTTTCATCCATATCAAATGCAGCCATAAGTTTTAAAACAATGGAGGCTTACTTCAGAGTCAGTATCATGTGAGACACAGGTTGGTCACAGGTTGCAATAGATGGTAAAGTTATGGAGAACACTAATGCTGGAAAATAAGTTTGTCCAGAAGCCTGGCCTGGAGGCGTGAGTAAATAAGCAGAAGTACACAAAGTCCTGTAAGAGTTAGTTGCCTGTAACAGTTGCTAAGGATATTCTGAGAAAAACCTATCAATAAAACAGATTGTTTCTATATAATGAAGATGGTTTTGCTTTGAGGGTCTTCTTGGTTCCTCACTGGAGGATTTTGCTCTCGAATTAGTGGCTACAGCATTCTGCCTACCAGGACATGGTCCTGCCAAGTCAAGGGAAGCACCTACAAAAGACTTATGGAGCCTCTTTTATTAGCCCAACTAGGACACTCTGAAGCTTCTGAGTAATTAACTTACTTTACATGGCTGAAAAAAGTGCCTTTGGGATGCCACATAATTTAAAAATGACATGCCTATTTCTTACTGTACTATACTACTACATTTTGCCATCTGTTCCACAAATTGTGGTTTGTGGATGCCGGTTTCCACACCTGAGTAATCACATTGAAACTTCGTGTATGCCGGGTCTGATCAAGGCAGGGAAGAATTGAGTCTGGCATTCCTGGCCAGGACCTATCACGGGGACAAAAACGTGCTTATCATTAACAGCCTTTATTGCCAAAGTGTTTGTAATTATTGCCTCTACATTTCTTTTATACTGAAAAAGATGAATATTGCTTTCATTTTTGTATTCTCAAGGGTGAAATCTGTCAGCATACTGTGAACCACCTTTATACCATTATCAGAAGATCCTGGGCCATACGAAAACATGATTGTTTGTAGTTAGATGAATGCATAGAAGAAAGGTAGAGGTAGATATTGATAGCACTGTGCAAAAACTCCTCACCTATTTTATTTAATCTTCACAACAATTTTTCAAATTATTAAGTTATCTCCATTTTACAAAGAAAACTAAGGCAAGAAATATACATGGAATGCCCTAAATCACACAATAAATAGTGGTGCCAACATTTGACTCTAACTCTGCCGAATGTCAGATCATTTACTCACTAGTCCAGCTATTTGTGATAAAACATGAGCTATTCGTTGAAAGCCTTATCTTGCTCTTCTTACTCTGAATTATTTATTTATAGAAATAATGTGAGTAATTTATTATATCAAAAACATAACAAAAGACATTTGAGCACTGAAAGTATATTAAAACTTAATATTTGCTAGACTGTCTGATCTTTTAGAGCAGGAACTGGATTTTGCTTGTTTATTTTTTAATCTCCTGTAAAGGACAGCCTATGAAAATGTAAGGGATGTTCACTGAATTGATTAACTGATGAATTTTTTTTGTAAGAAGACAAAGTGAAAGGAGTCCAGTTCTCTAAAGAGAGGTCCTTGTAGAAACATTGGCCACTACACTCTGGAGGGCATAATAATTCCTGAAAGAATATGGGAAGTGGTATTTGTTCTGTGCATGGAAAAACAAATGTTAAAAAATAAATTTTAGGAATTTTCCTTTCGCTCTTACTGTGACTGCTATACTGAAATGTATTTTTTCTAATGATTAATTGAATCATTAGGGAGAAAGCCCTCTTACTTTACAATATTGATATAAAATGATCTTGAGGTCATTGATACGAAGTGACCACCAATGTAAATATCTTCAGAATACACACACACACACACACACAGATGTAATTATTTAGCATCTTTGTGTATGTATGATTTTCAGGGTTTCATTATGTGACAGTGAAAATGAAGAAACTCAAGATAGATAGTGGAAAGGGTGATGGATTGTTGTTTTCTCTCCTGTGTACTTCAGTGCCATTTCCTTTTTTGTTCTTGCAGGTGAAGACAGATGACAGAGTGGTTAAGATGGACCTTGGTTTACTCTTCCTAAGGTTACACAGATCAGATGCTGGGACCTATTTTTGCCAGACAGTAGAGCATAGCTTTGTCCATACTGTCCGTAAAATCACCCTGGAGGTAGTGGAAGAGGAGAAAGTCGAGGATATGTTTAACAAGGACGATGAGGAGGACAAGCATCACAGGATGCCTTGTCCTGCTCAGAGTAGCGTCTCACAGGGAGCAAAACCATGGTACAAGGAATTCTTGCAACTGATCGGTTACAGCAACTTCCAGAGAGTGGAAGAATACTGCGAGAAAGTATGGTGCACAGATAGGAAGAGGAAAAAGCTTAAAATGTCCCCCTCCAAGTGGAAGTATGCCAACCCTCAGGAAAAGAAGCTCCGTTCCAAACCTGAGCATTACCGCCTGCCCAGGCACACGCTGGACTCCTGATGGGGTGAGACTATCTACTGTCTTTTGAAGAATTTCTATTTGGAATGTAAAAAATAAATCATCCAACTTCTTTGCATTACTTAAAAGAGATTTCTGTAATACAGGAATGACTGTGAAGGTGTTATAATAAATTATTCTACATACTCATTTGACTGGATAAATTTCACATAAAATTAACTAATTTTTTAAATAAATGCATTGCTTAATGGTTCTTCATTATGTTTATCAAAAAACAATATAGCTGTAATTTTCAGTACTTGGCTGCTTTTCCGTGAAGATTATTATTTTAGTTTTGGAAGACTTAAAAGTATTAGAATATTGAAGAAAAAATTGGAGAATTTTATAATCATGGTAAATATAAAACTAAATATGTTTTAATATTTCAGAATTTTTCTTTTCCACCACATTGTAAGATATGCAGAATACAAGATACTTTGTCATTCTCATGTGAACTTTCTGTACTCTTTAAGGATTTTTTTTATTAGTGTTGTTTAAGTCATGAGTGTTAAGTAGCAGGTGTGTTGTGACTGCTGTAACCCATGAAAGGAAAAATGTGGTCGTTCTGAGGCTTGTGCCCTTCGTAAAATATTCATTAAAGCATACTCACAATATTTTTGCTTTATAACACAGTCTTTAAATTTCACTCACTGTGGAAAGAAAAACTAAGGTAACTTCTCAGAAAGATATCAAAGAATGTCAAATCAGATGAAGTTATAGCTAGAATTCTAACTACTGTAAAAGATTTTTGCTGCTCTCTTGTGGTAAGAAAAAGTATATTCTCACACATTTCTTTTTTCTCTACAGATGGGTGTCTGTTTAGGAAAGATTTGAAAGCAGATTATCAGTAGATACATCGATACATGAAGTTCATTTGCAGAAACAAATAACTGAAATAAAAAACACATTAATCCTTATGTCATACTTTAATATGAAAGCATTGTTTATAGATAATTTATTGTCTCACAGGTCAAAAATGGAGATTTTGCGGCACTGAAGATCTATTAAAGCCCCAAAGTTTAAGTTTCCAAATGATCTTCGCTGAAATCTAAAATATATTATAACAACCATGCTTTATTTGTGAAAAAGTATTAAAGTGATTTGCTCTCAAATACCAAATGTTCTTCTCTATTTTATATTAAGAGACAGGAAATTGTTTCATGAGTTCACTTAACTACTGAGATATTCAGAGCATTTTTACCTCCCTCTTAAATATTATAAAAACAATTGTATTTTTGAGAATGTTTATTTATCAAAGTCTTTCCTTCTCCTATTAAATATTTAGCAATTACTTTTCTCAAATATGAAATTTTTATAAGATGTTTTCATCTAAATAAAAATTAAAGGCAAGTGGATTACACAGGGAAACCATTGTGAACATTTATTTAGATATTAATCTTACATTGTGTTTATTTCAGTTTTCAAAGTTAGCTTATAGGTTATAGATTTCAATTAAAGTGCTGATAACTCATAATCACTTGCAATTTCATTGTAAAATTAACAAATACACAAATATTTTAAGAAAAATTTGCTTGTTCAGATAAGTCACCATGTTTCAAAAGATCTAAGAAATGCAAATATCCTGAAAATTGACATCCTCTGAAAATTCCACTTGCTATTTACCTAAAAATCCACTGGAGGTCATTACTGCCATTAAATAATAACTGAAAAGACTATGTATTGAAATATAATTTTAAAAACTATATTCAGTAAAAGCCTGCTCAATTTGGAGAAATAGAACCATAAACACAGATCGCAGGGGCCTTACAAAGTTTATGTCTAAACAATTAAGTCAATTAAGTACACTTTATTGAAAGTAGTCTTTCATTAACACACAAGAAAGAAAGCAGGATTTTCTCCTGTATGTGAATTTTAAATTTAAAAAGTAAGGCAAGTTAGACATAAATAGTTATCATTTTAATCACAATAACACAGACAAGTTGTTAATAATGATAACAATGGTGTAACTTGTAAACTAAACATTTGGTAACTGAAGCAATAGGCAGAGGAAAATAGCTTTTCTATGACACAAGTCATATGTACATGCACTGAACAGCCGTTTGATTAAAATAAACTGATTATTAACCAGAAAAGAAACATTTTACATAAAATGCTAAAATTGATTATAGGAAAATAATTCAAACCCAAAGAAAGTTTATACAATGCTAATTTGAAAGAAAACTGATAAGAAAACTTTGAGGGCCCAGGTCCACAATTTAGGGAGACCACTAAATTTTATATATAATTATACACATATGTACATATATATGTACATATATATATAATCTTGCTTCCTGCCTGTTTATGGCAGTACTGAAGAGAACTGGGAAAGTAGAGGGAGGGAGAGAGAAAGATGAAGAAGAGAGAAATCAGTTTCCAAGGGTATGTTTCATGTCCCACCATTTTTTCAGTTTCTCCCTCTCTCCCAACACATGCGTGCACACACACACACAAACACACAACTCACATACTATAAAATAAATCTTCACTACCCTATCAAAATACAAATATATCAATCTATGCTGTTTTGTCCTTCTTGAGAATCTAAAACATACCACAAAAATATGTCCCCAGTCTTTTGTTCTGTCTGAGGTTAGAAATCATTCAAATTCAGAATCTCTTTTGAGAAACGCCCAGGCTTAGAAAATTAGAAATGGATGGATCTTCTCTGAACTCAAGGAGGGCACATACTTAGACACCTGCAAGACTTGGAGGAATTAAGAGTTTCACCTTTGATCTCACCAAATTTTCCCTATTTTTCTCTTTCTCGCAGAAGGAGAGAAACCATGCTCTCTAACATTGAGCAAAACTCATAACCACTCATCCTAATTTCTAAGGGGCACCTCCATCTAGGGCCAGTCTTCTACTTCTTTAGACCTCTTTTATCTTTGTTACAGGAGAGGACCTGTGGATGGAAAGAGTTTTGACATAAAACAATGCCCATTCACTTGCTCCTTCAGCACAATGTCACCCATTGAGAAATAGATCCAGATTTGTTAACAAGAAAGATTTTACTTCGTGATTTGTGAGGTCTCTTCCATGTCTATAATTCTACATTGTTAACTTTTTTCTTTTGTGTGAATTACTGAATATTTCAGTGCAAAACTATCAACTTGGAGAAACAGGGATTAAATAAAGGATAAACACTAATAAGAGCTGTAGAAAAAAGGGAACAGAAAGTCTTTGCCTGTTTAGTAAGTGGCAATTCCATATATATTTTAGAGTTTTTTTCTAACTAAAATTAAATACTTAGAATGTTTGTAATGAGTGTTCAATATTTGCTATAGGTTTTAGGGTTTTGTAAATCTTCCTAGTAATTATGAACATTTGTAAAATTTGTAAAATATAATAAATCATTTTGAGTGTTGGTGTTAAGCATGAAACAAACACAGCAGCTGTTGTCCTTAAAAATGAATTGACCTGTGACATCTGTAGCCTAATAAATATATTAAGAAAAGTACTTAGTATTGTATAAATATTTTGTTTCCAGGAGAAAATGCGACACTCAAGAAGCCCATATTCTTTTTCTTACAGCAGAGCATTACGCCGAGTTCCATTTTAAAGAAGGACTCATTTTTCAGGCCAACAACTGTTGCATTTGAATCAGATATAAATAATAGATTTTCCACAAACACTCAGCTGATTGTAGCAGTGCTATTTAAGCTGGTATGTTTATTTTTGTTTTCTTGGAAGGATAGCTTTATATTTTGGCTTTCATTATAAATTGATTGTGTTCGCTTGTGTTTAACTGACTTAGTTATAAGCTAGAGCACTATATGGGAGTGCTCTTTTCTGTATGGTATCCTTTTATTTGCTTGGCTGGGTTCGTAACAGCGTGTGCCATATTCTTTCTTTTCACTGATTCTAAGCCGTGAGACTTACTATCATCTGGTGGCAAGCTGCAGGGCCCATTAACGGTGTGTCTCTTTGACTCTAACGTGGATCTGCTACTCCGCACTACGTACTTTGTCTGTACCATTATGTACAATCTCTATTTGGCTCAACTTCGATGAAAAAGAAATAAATATTTGCTAAACTCTCAAGTGTCGTCTGGGGAGCATTTTCTAAGTTTCTGCCAACTGAACTCAAGTTTTTTATGTTAAGCCTATATGTAAACATACAATGCCAGACTACCACGGAGTTTTGGTTTTTTTTTTTTAGAAGTTAGAAAAGAATTCAGTTTTCTTTCCTGTGATATTTATAAACCAACTTTCCTACAGAGGAAAAAGTCTGTTCACCTCATTACCTTGCAGCAGTTGGGTTTATTTATGCAACCCTGTGTTGCTAGGACCAGCAGCCAGAAATTCCTTTCAAAGCTTCATCATCCAGATAAGAGATATGAAAAATGAAAGATTTTAGAATGGTAACTAGTTGAGTGCTTATGATTTTTTGCAAGCCTCAAGTTCTAGCTTAATGTATCTGAATTGCTATTTTCTCTGTTATTTTTATAAGACCTTGGGAAGGTCATTTAAATGAAGTGTGGTGTTAAGTAAACTTTTGGGGGCGCATTTTGTTTCTGAGGCAAATTTTATTGTATTGGTAAGTAATTAGCTACAATGTTTTAAAAGAAAAAACTGGCAGCAGCTCATGGAGTGTGTCTCTGGCAGCTTTCTGGTGTGACAATGACATTAATGGTAGTTGTTTATCATATTCCAACCTTGCATTCATTTATAATATAGGCCTACTTTTAGTATAGTATTTGATGAACTAATTGAAACTGTTCTTCAGATACATTTTCAGTCTTTAGTCAAAGGAAGAAGAGAGACAGTTATGGTAACTAGTAATCTGTTGCTTACTATTCAAAGGAAACAAAAGTATCCACCCATCTTTTTATTCAAAAATGGTATGCCAGGTGCTGAACCAGGCACTGTATAAACTATAGAAATGTTAATAATCCCATTATTACACAGATAAACAAAAATTAAATTATATTTTTAGAGAATATGTTTGCATTGTTTATTGAAAAAAAATCCCAAATCTTCATTTTACTTTATAGTACATGAAATGCAACAACAGTGTCGTTTAATACAAGCATTTATGCTTTCAGAAGTACAGTTGGTATACACAGGGGATTGGGTCCAGGGCTCCCATACATACCAAAATTCATGAATACTCAAGTCTTGAGGTCACCCCTGTGAATTCAAATACAAGAAAAGTCCCCCACTCTGTGTATGTGGGTTTCATATCTTATAAATACTTTATTTTCCATCTGCATTTGGTTGAAAACAATTCACATATACATGTGCCTTTGCAGTTCAAACCAGCATTGTTCAGGAATCAACTGAACTTCTAATTATGAATATTGAGACTCCTGGTCAGGATGGCATTTAGAAGTCAGGCTTGGATTCAGAGGAGTTGCAATAGCGTAGCAATAATAAATGATATATAAAAAGATAAATAATTTAACAAAAAAGAAAGAGACCAACATAGAAGCCTAACATCTTTATGAATCTGCCCTACATTTGCCTCCTTCTCAGCCATCTTTACCCAACAGCCAAAGTCATCTTTCTACCACAAATTTGATCCTTTTATAACTCTACTTGAAGCCATTCAATGGCTTTTGCATGGTTGATATGGTTTATTAACCAGCAATGGAACAGAAATGCAAGGCAGTGATTGGACTTGAGGCCAAAACTCTGGACATGTGTTCAGCAGAAGATAGTGGTAGCAGGAAACCCAGATCCTGCTCAATGAGAGGAATACACATGACAGATGCCAGGTGAAATGTTAGGGCTTTTCACCGCTTTGGTCAGATACAGAAGCCTGAAATCTGGGTACCTACCATTGCCTGGGGTTTTGTCATATAGGAGCTGCATGTAAAGCCATCTAAGGCTAGGACACAGACTCATTGCAGGTCCCAGGACTGACTTATCCCCTTTTTCCTCTTCACTTCTCTTCATGACCTGGGATCCCTGGAGCATGAGACTCCCAAGTCATCTCAGTACTGGAGCCTAGAATAGCCAAAGAACCTTTTCTGGTTTAGTAGCCCTGAGGTGGGGATAAGGAGGTGGAAGCAAAAGTAAAAGCTACAGGCAAAGTACTATAGACTGAATTCTGTCACGTCTCCCTGGTCACCCCCAATTCACAGGTTGAAGTCCTACCCCTCAATGTGGTGGTATTTGGAGATGGAATTTGGGGAGGGTAATTATGGTTAGATGAAGTCATGAGAATGGGGACCTCATGATGGGATTAGTAGCTTTATAAGAAGAGGCAGGGAGGTGGATAGACAGAGAGAGAGAGAGAAGCCTGGAAGGGTACCATCTGCAAACCAGAAAGATGGCCCTCACCAGGAACCAAATCTGCTGGTACCTTGATCTTGGACTTCCCAGCCTCCACAACTGTGAGAAATGTGTCTGTTGTTTAAGGCACCCAGTCTATGGCATTTTGTTATAGCAGCCCAAGCAGATTAATACACACAAGAAAGCACGGAGAAAGGTGGGGAGATTAAGGATAAACAGAATATTCGAACCCACAAACAAAATATTTCAAAACATTTCAAGATATTCAAAGTTAAGTAAATAATAATATCCAGAAAAAGTGATGAAAAGTAGCCTCAGGTATGACGTTCTGAAGGCCCATAGCTTTTATTAATTGTTAAAAGGATAATTGGCCCAAAGGTCAAGAACAACTGTACTAACACAATTTATCACATTATAAATTAAGACCTATGACCAATGATGTTAAACAACTTCTTAAAGGTAAAAAGAAGAGGCAGAATGAGAAGAGAAAATAATTCTGTTCATCAAATGTGCATTCTTGTAAAGAACACACTGCATGTCTTATAAGATGAAATTTAATATAAAATACTGTGTATGTCCCGGCGGAGCCTCAGAGTGTGACTATAATCAGAATGAAAATTTGTATTCATCGTAGTAATCTATAGATCCTTGGTTCATTGCTCCTAAAGCCCAAGATGAAAACATAAAGTTCACTGCTTTAGCTGAATAAAAGAATAGATGAATGAGTGGATGATGAATGAACAAATAAGTCAGAGGATAACATCATTTAGATTCAAGTAACCAAATACAAGTAAGAAGTTATTTAAATGAAGAGGATAAGTATTCCCTAATGTAACTAGAAATCCAAAGGAAGGCAGTCTCAGGGCTAGTTAATTCAGTGACCAGAGGAACGTTTTCCAAAGCTCAGGTAATTTCCATATTTCCTGTCTGCTGTCCTGTGAGTTGGCTTTGTCCTCAGGCAGGTGCTCTAGATATCTACTTTTTACACCCAAACAGGTACAAATGGTAGTACTTAAGATTATCTGCACATCTTCTACCCCAACCACACCAAAGCTCCACAAGACTTCACCAGGATTGGGTAAATACCCATATCAGGAAATCTGGAAAAGCTCATTTCTAATCTTATAATAGAAGACAAAGTATATCTGTAAGAAAGAGAGCGGGAGAGACAGCTGTTTGTTAGAAAAACGGCAAGATCAGCTGCAGACATCATCTATTGAGGTAACAAAAAGTAGGTGGAAAACCAACATTTAAATTAAAATAAGTAACACTGGTGTGGGATAGGCTTTTCCTACTTCCTGAACTGAAAATTTAGAGAATTAACTCCCAACTTAAGAATCCAAGTTTTGACCAAATACTATACTCAGACAATGCTAAAAATATCAGGGTTTTTTTGTTTGTTTGTTTGTTTGTTTTTTTTTTGGTAAATTCTACATGTTTGAAATTCTGCTGCAATAGTTTGTGAGAAAGTAATATTTGAGTGTTTGAGTGTCCTTCTGAAGATAGGTTAATCATGGATAGATTCATTATAAATAATTACAACAAAATCAGAAAAATATGGAGACCACAAAGAATATTCAGTTACATTTTACAAGACATAAAAAGACCATACATTTTTTTCTTGTCGTGCAATCTTTGAAGAACAGATGGCAAAAGTGGGGACACTTCAGGAGCACTCTTAGAACATCTGTTCCTGTCACTGTTAGGAAATTTAGTCTCATGGACTACAAAGCAAAATCTCCAGAATGTGTGAAAGGAGCCCTGGTCTGAGCCAGAAGATCAGAGCTCTAGTTCTGATTTTGATAAAACTAGAAAAACCTCTTCGTTTCTTTGCTTCCAAACATGTAAAATATATTTCAGCTTCCAAATACGTGAAATGAGGTGGTTGGACCAGATGATTTTGAAACGCATACCATTTATAACATTGTTTCATCCTTTAAAATGAGATTTCAATGAAAAGACCATGTTCAAATATCTTCTGCAGAAAAATCCAACACTTTAGTATGGAGACCAAATTGCCTTTTCTTTAATTTTTTTAACAAGTTTATTGATGTACAATTGATGTGAAAGAAACTGCACAAATTTAAATTATATGATTTGGTAAATTTTGACTTATCTATACATCTGTGAACCCACCACTGTCAAAATAATGAATATATCTATTATCCCCAAAGCTTCCTAGGCGCTTTTAGTTTCTTTCTTCACTTCCTCATCCACTACCCAGGAAACCACTCATCTGTTTTCTGACACTATTGATTAGTTTGCATTTTATGTAATCATATATATAGAAACACACAGTTTGTCCTCTATTTGCCTAGCTTCTTTAACTCAATATCATTCTTTCCAAATTCTTCCATATTTTTTAGTTTCCCAATAGTTTACTCATTTTTATTACTGAGCAGGATTCTACTATAATGGATATAGAAAATTTTGATGGACATTTTAGTTGTTTCCAGCTTTTGTCTATTGCAAATAAAGCTACTTTGAATGTGTGCAAGTAATTACATGGACATACATTTATTTATCTTGGGTAAATACTTAGGAAGGCAATTTTCAAATTGTGTAGTTGATGGTTATTTAACTTTCAAAGAAGCTACCAAATAGTTTTCCAAAGTGATTATACAATTTCACATTTTCACCAGCGGTGTATGAAAGTTCTATTTCTTGTGTATCCTCCCTAACACCTGATATATTGTCTTTTTAATTTTAGCCATTCTATTAAGTATGAAGTGACATCTCATGGTGACTTTTTTTTTTTTTTCTTTTTGAGACAGAGTCTTTCTCTGTCATCCACGCTGGAGTGCAGTGGCGCTATCTTGGCTCACTGAAAGTTCCATCTCCCGGGTCCAAGTGATTTTCCTGCCTCAGCCTCCCAAGTAGCTGAGATTGCAGGCATGTGTCACCAGGCCCGGCTAATTTTTTGTATTTTTATTACAAATGGGGTTTCACCATGTTGACCAGGCTGGTCTCGAATTCCTGTCCTCAAGTGATCCACCCACCTCGGCCTCCCCAAGTGGTGGGATTACAGGCATGAACCACTATGCCCAGCCCTCGTGGTGACTTTCAATTTGCATTTTCCAAATGACCGATGATGCTGAGCATCTTTTTATGTCTTCTTTGGGGCCATGACTGTTCAAATGTTTTGCCTATTTTTACTGAATTGTTTATCTTCTTTTTATTAAATTGTAAGTGCTCTTAATACAATTCAGATGCAAGGCTTTTTTCAGATAAAGGTTGTGTAAACTTTTCAGTCTATGGGTGTTTTTGTTCACTTTGGTAACAATGTCTTATGAACAGCAATATTTTTTATAAATCTGACTTACTGACATTTCAAACTTTTTTTTGAGTTTAAGAATTTTTTGCTATCCAAAATATTGCTAAGATTTCCACAATATTTTATTCTAAATGTTTTCTAGTATTAGCTCTTACATTTATATCTATAACTAATTTTGTATATGCTGGAAGTAAGTGTCAAGATTTATTTCTTTTAATGTGGCTATCTAATCATTTGTTGAAAAATAATTCTCCTGTTGAAATTTTCTTGGCACATTTTGATGAAGGTAGTCAGCTATTTAAAAAAAAAGGTTAGGTTGGCTGAACCAGGCTAAACTCCCATGCTTGATGGTATATCCCCGTCCCAAAATGTGAAACATTTTGAAAATATGAAAGTCTTCTGCTCTAGTTTTTAAAATTATGTCAAATAATGATGCCTTTGATTTATTATGCACATTTCTTTAAAATGCCAATGACTTAAGAATTAAGTGAGCTGGAACTCATACAAGCAGTATCAGATCAAGCTAACAGCTGGGGTCACCTGAACTTCTAAGAGGACATTTTTGATTGGGGATTGTGGCAGAGGAAATAAGTAGAAGAAAATTATAAATAGGTGTTTGGCCTTTTAGAATAGAACACTTGTAGGGAAAAGTAAGGTCTAGGTTGCTTTGCTTAATAAACTTTTTCTATGAACCATTCTAGCTACAGTTGTCACCATGGCAAACTCCATTTCTTGTACTCATTTTCCTCTTTACACTTTTGCTATTGGGGGTACTTTTCCCTAAATCATATTTATCTCTCAAAATCCTATCTTTTTTAAGACTGTGAAGGCTTATGTCTAGGTAAGAAATAATCCAGGACCTTGCCTTAAAGGAAAACAATATAGAAGTAAAGTAAGCCAAATGGGACCTGTTTACTAGGGCAAAGAGCTGGAAGCCACCACAGTCAGGGCAATCAGGCAACCCCACCAGCTAAACCAATATCAGGATCTTCCTTACTTGTAGGGCATAGCTCAACATTTTGGCTGTGTCTAGTTTAAAACTAACACAGAGTGTTAGAATAACAAAGGAGAAAGGTGCGCCTAGCGGTAAGGAAAAACAAGCTAGGAATTAGTACAAGGATATCATACAATATTCTTTATGTTTCTTTTGCCCTTTATTCAGGAAAAGGGATACAATTTAAATGTGCTCTCTACAACCTCTTTATGTCTCCTATTGTCCACTTCCTGAGTTCTCTGATGCCCATGCCTTCTTCTTTCTGCGTTTGAGACCTCCACTCTCAGAAACCTAGTTAATATAGGTGGAGTATTTCAGGGACATATCAGCGAAAAAGATTCTTCTGGGCTCTCAAAGTAATCCAATAGCTGTTTATAACATTATTTTCTTAGGGGTAGTACTTTTTGAGTTAAACTATTTTGCAAAGGAATGCAACTTGCTCCTTTGGGCATAGGTTTGAAGGCTTTCCTATGTTATATCATCATAAAATGTCATCTAAATTCTCAAATATTTAATTATATGCAAAATGATCTTAATGCTAACATATTTTACTGCAATGTCATCTTCGACAATTTGAAATTCTTATTTGGTTAGTATGTGCTTTATTAATCTGTGTATTATAATGACTAGAATAATATGTCAAATATAAACTCATTTCTAAAAGTTGTGCATCAATGGAAGTTTAGTCTATCATTTTTATTCTGTCAGGAGTGTTATTGTAAGTATATTCTTGGTAGCAAATTGAAAATTAGCTTAGAGTTTATTTTAAAATGTGAGAATGTCTCATTTCTTCAATTAATTAATTCAATTTATAGAATACACACATTGGAACACTGTAAATTTATTCCAGTTTGTCACATTCTATAGGTAGAGAAGCAGTCAAAGCATTTCTAAACAGGAAACTTCAAAACTTCATTCATTTTGCCACATTTTATGATATAGCCCAATATAGCCAAAGAATACTACAGAATGTTTTCAGAGAATCCATAAATGAGAAATGAACACACTTTATTGAGGAGATCACTATTTGTTATGCTAAATATATTTCTTCATTATCTAAGCTTGAGGAATATGGTAGATATTATATTCCATACAGTACAAGGCTTTCTTTGTATTATGTAAAAATTATTTCTGCACCAAAGGACTGTCTCAATGCAGGCTTTTAATAGCAATCTTCTGCCTCATGTCATTCTCCTTCTAATCCTTTTGGCATATGTAAGCATAGATATATTTTTAATTGAAGAAACTTCTTCAAATTCTATCACGAATTATCCTTTAAAAAACCCTCCAAAAGCTCTACTTTTTGTACAGAATGAAACAAAAACTTCTTTGCTGACATTCAAGGCTCCTGCATTACCTTTCATGTGTTGTATGCTATGCACCAACTGAGAAAACTCACGATTAAATTTAGCTGATTTTACTTTTTTACCTTGTTATCCTTATCTCCTGGCGTGTTACGAGATAGAGACACAAATCTATTCACATTGCAATGCAGACAGGCAGAGAAAACATGATTTATTTACTGTCTATGTCAATGCCTGGGTATTTTTAACAAGCTTCCAGAACCTAGATATTAGGAAAAACACTTTTTAGCACTTTCAATTACAATTTAGTATGATGACATGACTTTGACAGTCCTTTCAGGTTGGTCTCAATCCCTTTTGCTCACTAATGCTCAGTCTCAGATGGCCAAGTGCTGTCTCAACCCAAGTTCTCTCAGGAGCACCCAGGGATATGTAGGAAGGAAGACTTACGTGATCATGTGTCATTGTGAATGACTGTGTCTTTGTGTCCAAGTCATGCCTTAGGGTGCCCTTGGCATCCCAGAGTCTTCAGCTGAATTACAATGCCAAACATTTTCTCTCACGATCTTGATGACTCAACCCGCAAAATCTCTGGAAATAAGTTACTCTAAGATCTGTCTATGCCCCTCACTCAATGTTCAGCCCAAAGAATCTACTTGTAGTACTACATTGCCTCTTCTGATGAGTTAACTGCCAGTATCTTGAGCTTCCTTTTACTTTTCTCCACAGAGGGTGCAAGAACTTCTGGTAATTTTCTTCAATTCATGGAGAATCATGTGCATTTTATGAGTTAAAGTCCCGAGTTCTGTCCACTTAACTTCCCACTGTGCCACTAGGTTTCTTTAGTGAGACCTAGTCCCAAGTTGATGTATGGATCATTTATAAGGCAATCTTTTCCATTTCTTTTATATGGGGTATGGATTTTTCTACTTGCCCAAACCTCTTCTAATTACTCATCTTTTATGGCTTGGGGCTTTAAAGCCATGGAGAGGGAGAATGTTTCAATACCTAGGATTATACCTTACTTAGAAGTTACTAAGCTAGCCTGTTACATTACTAATACAGGCGTTGTCAGAAGACACAAAGTTCTCAGACCAGACACAAAGGAATAATAACACAACAAGTAGCAGGAGTATCATGCTGGGACTGGTTTCTCTTGTCACCTAAGTTCTATGGAGGTGAAAAAAAATGGCTGAGGTAAATACTGAACACACAATGGACTGGATTCACAGCTGATAATATTAACCTTAGGGAATCTGCTGTTTTTATATTAAGCAATGTCTTTCTTCTGTAGAAATAATTTATGTCATCTTTCTAGATTTCTTGCAGTCAGTATAACCCTGAGAGGTGTCCCAAGTAAGTATATATTAGTTTTGGCATTCTTGCCACATCCAGCAAGAATATGCAGGGATATTCATGTCCCATAATGGATTGACTCTCCCAACAGAATGTTCATGTATGCTCCTGACACTTTGCTGTCCTACATGTATATTCTGTTCACAATTTCCCAGGCCATAAAGGATGAGATTTTCTTTTCTTATCCTATACAATATTCTCCTTCTTTCTCAGGAATCCCTTATGCTAAGACTTTGCACCAGATAGGAATATCTTCCCTATGCCATAGAATGCGTTCTCAGACATCCTTCCATAATTAGTTCTTGAAAACTTCAATAGGAGTGGAGTCAGTGCAAGTTCTTCAGGAAGCAGACACCAGGATAGAATCAAAATTGCAAAAGTGTGATTGAAAGGAATGCTTATAAAAAAATAAAGGGAAGAGTGAGGAGAGGTGGCCAGATAAATACCTTAAGAGCATGATACAGTTCTGACACTTATGAGAGGAACAGAGGTGGCAAAGAATATATGGGAAGAAGGGTCTCTGACTGTGTTGTACCTCAAATAAAGTCTCAAGTATCCAGTGGGGAGTTTAGCCTACCCTCTCATGATGAAAATTCTCAACAAATTACATAGAGAAGGGACTTATCTCAATACATTAAAGCCATACACAAAAAGTCCACAGCTAACATCGTACTCAACAGTGAAAACCCCAAACCTTTTCCTTTAAGATCTGGAGCAAGGCAAGAACGCCCAGTATCACCACTTCTATTCAATCTTATACTGGAAATCCTAGATAGAACAATTAGGCAAGAAAAATAAATGAAAGTCATTCGTATAAATCAAAAAGAAAGAAGAAAAATGATCTCTGCTTGCAGATGGCATGATCTCATATGTAGAAATCTCTAAAAATCCACAGAAAATGAATCATTAGAATTAATAAATTTGGAGAAGTTACAGAAAATAAAATCAACACACAAAAATCAGGTGCATTTATATACACCAACTAAAAGCTATAAGAAAAAGATATTAACACTCACAGTTACAATAGCATCAAAAGGAATATAATAAAATAATGCAAAAAATAAAATACAGTTTCAGTTATGCAAGTTGAGTAAATTTTGAAAGTCTAATGTATAATAATGTGACTATAGTTAAAAATGTATTTTATATTTAAAATTTGCAAAGAGTAGATGATAAGTGTTCTCAGCATACACACACACACACACACACACATACACAAAGGTAACTATGTGAGGTGATGAATATGTTAATAAGCCTGATTGTGGTATTTTACAATGTGTATATATATATTAAATTATTAAGCTGTACACTTTATAAAATTTTGTCATCTATACTTCAATAAAGTTGGAAAACAAAAAAGAAAGAAAATACTTAGGATTACACATAACGAAGAAGGTGGAAGGCTTGTATGCTGAAAACTATAAAGCAGTGGTAAAAGAAACTGAAGTAGACACAAATAAATGGAAAGACCTCCAATGCTCATAGATTGGAAGAATTAATACTATTAAACTATCTATATTAGTCAGAGTAATCTTTAGATTCACTACAAGCCCTATCAAAATCCCAAAGACACTTTTAATGGAAACAGACAAAAACAATCCTAAAATTCATATGCAACCACAAAAGACTCAGAATAACCAAAGCAATTTTGAGTGAGAATAAAGTTGGAGGTGTCACATTTCCAGATTCCAAAATATATGGTAAAGTTACAATAATCAAAACAGTATGCTACTGGTATAAAACAGCCATACAGACCAATGGAACAGAATAGAAAGCCCAGAAGTAAAGTCACTCATGTATGGTCAGTTAACTTTCAACCAGGATGCCATGAATGCACAACGGGAAAGGACGATAGTTTCTTCAATAAATGGTGTTGGGAAACTCTATGTCTATATCTAAAAGAACAAAATTAGATTCTTATTTTATACCATACACAAAAATTAACTCAAAAGAATTAAAGATTTTAACATAAGATCTGAAGCAGTAAAACTCCTAGAAAAAAAAAAATAGGGGAACATCATCTTGACATTGGCCTTGAGAATGATTTCTTGAATACGACACCCAAAACACAGGCAACAAAAGCAAAAATAGATAAATGGTACTACATCAAACTTAAAATATTTTGCACAGCAAAGGAAACAATCAACAGAGTGAAAAGGCAACCTACGGAATGGTAGAAAAATTGTAAAGCGTGTATATGATAAAGAATTAATTTCCAAAATATTTAAGGAACTCCTACAACTCAACAACAACAACAACAAATCAACTTGACTCAAAAAATGGGTAAGGACTTGAATGGACATTTCTCCAAAAGAGGCATCCAGATGGTGAACATGTACATAAAAATTTGTTCAACAGCACTAATTATCATGGAAATGTAAATCCAAACCACAATGAGATATCATTTCACACCTATTAGCATGGCTATTATTTAAAAAAAAAAAAAGATAACAAGTGTTGGCAAGGTTGTGGAGAAGTTGGAACCTTTGTACACTGATAGTGGGAATATAAAATGGTACAGTTATGACAAAAAGCAGCATGGGGGTTCCTCAAAAAATTAAGAATAGAACAACCATATGATCCAGCCTATACTCACTTTCTGGATATATTTCCAAGAGAATTGAAATCAGAATCTTTAAGGGATATTGGCACTCCCATATTCGTTGCAGCCTTATCCACAATAGCCAAGATACGGAAACAACCTGAATATCCATCAATGGATGGGACAATATAGAAAATGTGGTATATATGTATTCAAGAGAATATTATTCAGCCTTGAAAAAGAAGGAAATCTTGCCATATGTGACAATATCCATGAACCTGGAGGACATTAACGCTAAGTGAAAGAAACCACATGTAGAGGACATATACTACATGATTCCTCTTCTTTGAGGCATCTAAAATGTCAAACATATAGAAGCAGACAATAGAATGGTGGAGCTGAGAAGAGGGGGATATGGGAAGATGTTGTTCAATGGGTATAAAGTTATAGTTATACTATACAAGATTAGTACTTCCAGAGATCTGCTGTACAACATAATGCCTATACTTAAGAACAAATATTGTGCACTTAGGAATTTTTTTAAACCAGTCAATCTCAATGTCATGTCAAGTATTTTTACCACGAAAAAAACAGGGAGATTAAAAAACTTTTGGAGGTTATGGATTTGTTTATTACCTTGATTGTGGTAATGGTAACATGAATGCATACATATGTCCAAACTCATAAACTGTATACATTACTTATGTGCAGTTTTTATATACCAATTATACCTCTATAAACCTGGGATGAGAGAAAAAAGAAAGCGATGACCAGGATCAAGTATTCTTACCACATCCAATCACATTGTTGCCCTGGGAAAGGACTAATAGAGGCCATAAGCTGACTCTACTATTTGTAGAGTTCCGAGCAGCTTACTTTCTCGGCTGTCCCAGAAAGTAAAGAAATTATAGTGTTACACCTTTTACCCACTCCCTCTAAATATTTGCTCAGGCTCATTTTCTAAGGGAAAAATCTAGTTATTCTAACACTGTCTTAGTTTTAAACGAGACACAGCCAAAATGTTGAGCTTACCTATAGCTGTGCCCTACTAGTAAGGAAGATCCTGATATTTATTTAGCCTGTGAGGTTGTCTGGCTACCCTGACTGTGGTGACTTCCAGCTCTTTGCCCTAGTAAACAGGTCCCATTTGGCTTACTTTACTTCTATATTGTTTTCCTTCAAGGCAAGGTCCTGGGTTATTGCATACCTAGACATAAGTCGTCACAGTCTTAAAAAAAAGATAGGATTTTGAGAGATAAATATGATTTAGGGAAAGGTACCACCAATAGCAAAAGTGTAAAGAGGAAAATGAGTACAAGAAATGGAGTTTGCCATGGTGACAACTGTAGCTAGAATGGTTCATAGATAAAGTTTATAGAGCAAAGCAAGCAGGAATGCAATGGAAACTAAAGTATTGACTTTGTGTGAGGAACCTGTACTCAAGTTGATGCTCATCCCCAATTTTCATTTTCTCTCTCTTCCTTATAATATTGGAATCATGTCACACTTACAGCTGGACACACAGACAATAAGCTAGACTCCCTTGCAGCTAGGTAGAGAGATTTGGTTTCTCTCAGGCTAATTAAAACATAAGCAGAAATTACATGAGGAATGTTTCCTACAACAGCAGTTGTTTGTTTCCCTTCTTTCCTTTCACTGCTGGCAGAAGTAGTATGAATTGGATCTGCTGCCTTGGACCCCATCTGGAATTCCTGTTGAGAGTGTCAAGGGTACCCCATTAGTCCTGGACTCTTCACTTCTAAACTTTTATGTGAGAAAGAAATAAAATGTTATATTCTTTAAGCTTCTGTGTTTTGGGGTTCCATTTTTACACAAGTTAAATCATGTCCTTCACTAATAAAGAGCTTTGGAAGACCTCTGAGCATATAATGAATGAGAAGCTCAAGACTGCTAAGCCAAAAATAATGCCATTAATCAAGTGGAGGTTATCATGAAATATGTTCAAACTCTGACACTGATACCAGGCTGAGCCTCACATTTGCTCTGGAACAGTGCTTTCTCTGGCCAATATCATGTTAACATAAACACATCTAGCAGAAACATCTCTTCCTCTTTCTCACTGAGCTTGATTGATGGTATTTTTAAGAAAACTAATTGGCTTTAGAACAGTATTATTGCCTTTTAGTGTCAGCCCTCAGTAGCAATGCAAGCAGACAGCCATGTTTGCAATGTGATATTCACCCTGAGAAAACACATCTCTTTTGTATTCTTACCAGAGTAACTTAGTCCTTCTCCCAGGTATTTCAGTTAAAACATTGCTGACGTTCATACAATCCCTAGAATAGAGAAAGGATTTGGTCTTCTAACATAGTACCCATTTACTCAGGTAAATTGTTTCATTAGGAGTTACTTAGAAAACATCAGAAAAGTAGACAGGAAGTAATTCAATTTTCCTAGGAGATTTGGTACATGAAACCTTTTTCCCAACAAAGGGGGGTTGTGTGAAGAGTGCTCTCAGAAGTTCTTTGTCAATGGCTAGCACTTAAAATGGACAAGGCCCCATACATGCAATATCCCATTTAATGTTCCCTCCAACCCCAAGCGGGAGGACTTTTACCACCCATTTTACTGCAGAGAAGTAAGTGGTAGACCTGGGGTTCGAACTCAGTAACGTTGACCTCAGCCCCAGGTTTAACCTACATACTATACTCCCTTAACATCTCATGGCTCAAATGAGGACCTGAGTAAAAGTTTTTCCTTACTTCTTGGTGTGTCAGGGAGTAAGTCTTAAAACCACTGGGTGTGAATCTCTCAACTGTACGCAGTTGACTTTACGGGGCAGAGCAATAATACAATTTTCTTTAGAATGCCACTTGCCCTATATCTGGGTAGGCAATGGTGAGAAGAAAAATACATATGTAGTACCATCAGTGTTCACTACATGTTTCCAGGATAAAAGTTATGTGCAGCTTCTAAAAACATCTGAGCCTAAACTGTCATTCCATTAGTTGGTTATAAAACAGGTCGATGTTCTTAATGAAAAATCTTGCAAAAGGCAGTTTTAGGATCATGTTCTTTGAAAATTTACTCTTTTAGGCCAGGCGCGGTGGCACATGCCTGTAATCCCAGCACTTTGGAGGCCAAGGAGGGTAGATCATCTGAGGTCAGGAGTTCACAACCAGCCTGGCCAACATGGTGAAATTCCCTCTCTACTAAATACAAAAAAATTAGTTGGGCATGGTGGCGCATGCCTCTAATCCGAGCTACTTGGGAGGATGAGACAGGAGAATTGCTTGAAACAAGGAGGTGGAGGTGGCAGTGAACTAAAATTGTGCCATTGCACTCCAGGCTGGGCAACAAGAGCAAAAATCCATCAAAAACCAAAATTTACTCTTTTAAAGTTTAAAAAGAGACATTTCATAGACTTCTTCTAAATATACCATTTTGTCTTTCATTTAGAGATTGATTGTATTTGAAATATAAATATAGCTTAGAGTGACCTGGGCACAGGAATAAGAGCAGCCCTCCTTTTGCTCTGATTGAATAAGTAGGTCTGGCTGTGAATTTTTCAAGTGAGTGGGCTCTGTAATGAGCTGCTTATTTCAACAGTTATCATAATCGAAAGGGTATAAACCAGAAACTGGTTTCGAGTAAGTGCCTCGTGACTGTCAGATAAGAGGAGGAGCTGCTTTGCAGAATGTGCCTGTGACTCAGCTCTGTGAAATTCACCAGCATCCTTCTCTGAGATAAAGAATAAGTGACAGAATGAGAAATCTGTTAAGGTCCATTAGTGGAGAAGGAGGACTCTGAGAACTGAACCTTCTTATAGAGGTGTCCATAGCTGATCTAGATAAGAATGGGTTGAAGTCCTCATTTTTTATGACTCTTGGCTTAGGACAATTTATGGTCCTGTAGATTGCTATGATATTAGCAACTTTGGCTTCACATGTGGCTGACAGCCCAGTGTGATTTCTTTCCTCTCAGCTGTAAGAATTTTGTTATGTTGTCTTCATTAGACTAACCATATTGTGCCATAATGTGCCTCATAATATACTTGTTTTATATAGATGTCAATAATCGATATGCTTTATTGAATTGTTTCTCAGTTTCTTGAGTCATATTTATATTTGTATATCACATAGATCAGTGTTTTGCACATAGATGTAAATACTGTATAGTTATTGAATAATGAGGGGAAATAATTAGTTTGTTTTTTACTATATACTTTAAGTTCTGGGATATATGTGCAGAATGTGCAGGTTTGTTACATAGGTATACATGTGCCATGGTGGTTTGCTGAATCCATCAACCCATCATCTACACTAGGTGTTTATCCTAATGCTATACCCCCAACCCCTGACAGGCCCTGGTGTGTGATGGTCCCCTCCCTGTGTCCATGTGTTCTCCTTGTTCAACTCCCACTTATGAATGAGAACATACAGTGTTTGGTTTTCTGTTCCTGTGTTAGTTTGCTGAGGATGATGATTTCCAGCGTCATCCATGTCCCTGCAAAGGACATGAACTCATCCTTTTTTATGGCTGCATAGTATTCCATAGGGTAAATGTGCAACATTTTCTTTATCCAGTCTATCATTGATGGGCATTTGGACTGGTTCCAAGTAATTGCTATTGTGAACAGTGCTGCAGTAAACATACGTGTGCATGTGTCTTTATAGTAGAAGATTTATAATCCTTTGGGTATAGACCCAGTAATGGTATTTCTGATTCTAGATCCTTGAGGAATCTCCACCCTGTCTTCCACAATGGTTGACTAATTTAGACTCCCACCAACCATGTAAAATCATTCCTATTTCTCCACATCTTCTCCAGCATCTATTGTTTCCTGACTTTTTTACTGGCATGAGATGGTATCTCAATGTGGTTTTGATTTGCATTTCTCTAACAACCAGGGATGATGAGCTTTCCTACATATGTTGGTTGCCAGCTTAAATGTCTTCTTTTGAGAAGTGTCTGTTCATATACTTTGCCCACTTTTTGATGAGGTTGTTTTTTTCTTGTAAATTTTTTTAAGTTCCTTGTGGACTCTGGATACTAGCCCTTTGTCAGAAGGATAGATTGCAAACATTTTTTCTCATTTTGTAGGTTGCCTGTTCACTGTGATGATAGTTTCTTTTGCTGTGCAGAAGCTCTTTAGTTTAATGAGATCCAATTTGTCAATTTTTACTTTCGTTGTCATTGCTTTTGGTGTTTTAGTCATGAAGACTTTGCCCATGCCTATACCCTGAATGGTATTGCCTAGGTTTTCTTCTAGAGTGTTTATGATTTTAGGTCTTAAGCTTAGGTCTTTAATCCATCTTGAGTTAATTTTTGTATAAGGGTTTAGGTCTTAAGCTTAGGTCTTTAATCCATCTTGAGTTAATTTTTGTATAAGATATAAGGAACGGATCCAGTTTCAGTTTTCTGCATATGGCTAGCCAGTTTTCCCAACAACATTTAGTAAATAGGGAATCCTTTCCCCATTGCTTGTTTTTGTCAGGTTTGTCAAAAATCAGATGGTTGTAGATGTGTGGCATTATTTCTGAGGGCTCTGTTCTGTTCCATCAGTCTATATATCTGTTTTGGTACCAGTACCATGCTGTTTTAGTTACTGTAGCATTGTAGTATAGTTTGAAGTCAGGTAGCGTGATGCTTTCAGCTTTGTTCTTTTTGCTTAGGATTGTCTTGGCTATACAGGCTCTGTTTTGGTTCCATATGAAATTTAGAGTAGTTTTTTCTAATTATGTGAAGAAAGTCAATGGTAGCTTGATGGGGATAGTATTGAATCTATAAATTACTTTTGGGCAGTATGGCCATTTTCACAATATTGATTTTTCCCATCCATGAGCATGGAATGTTTTTCCATTTGTTTGTGTCCTCTTTTATTTCCTTGAGCAGTGGCTTGTAGTTCTCCTTGAAGTGGTCCTTCACATTCCTTGTAAGTTGTATTCCTATGTAGTTTATTCTCTTTGTAGCAGTTGTGAATGGGTGTTTACTCATGATTTGACTCTCTGTCTATTATTGGTGTATAGGAATGCTTGTGATTATTGAACATTGATTTTGTATCCTGAGACTTTGCTGAAGTTGCTTATCAGCTTAAGGAGATTTTGGACTGAGACGTGGGGTTTTCTAAATACACAATCATGTCATCTGCAACCAGAGACAATTTGATTTCCTCTCTTCCTATTTGAATACACTTTATTTCTTTCTCTTGCCTGATTGCCCTGGCCAGAATTTCCAATGCTATGTGGAATAGGAGTAGTGAGAGAGGGCATCCTTTTCTTGTGCCAGTTTAAAGGGAATGCTTCCAGTTTTTGCTCATTCAGTATGATATTGGCTGTGGGTTTCTCATAAATAGCTCTTATTATTTTGAGATATGTTCCATCAATATCTTGTTTATTGAGAGTTTTTAGCATGAAAGGGTGTTGGATTTTATCGAAGGCCTTTTCTGCATCGATTAAGATAACCACATGATTTTTGTCATTGGTTCTGTTTATGTGATGGATTATGTTTATTGATTTGTATATGTTGAACCAACCTTTCATCCCACGGATGAAGCTAACTTGATCATGGTGGATAAGTTTTTGATGTGCTGCTGGATTTTGTTTCCAGTATTTTATTGTGGATTTTCGCATCGATGTTCATCACGGATATTGGTCTGAAATTTTCTTTTTTTGTTGTGTCTCTGCCAGGTTTTGGTATCAGAATGATCCTGGCCTCATAAAATGAGTTAGGGAGGAGTCCCTCATTTTCTATTGTTTGGGATAGTTTCAGAAGGAATAGTACCAGCTCCTCTTTGTACCTCAGGTAGAGTTCGGTTGTAACTCATCTAGTCCTCAGCCTTTTTTGATTGGTGGGCTATTAATTACTGCCTCAATTTCAGAACTTGTTATTGGACTATTCAGAGATTCGACTTCTTCCTAGATTAGTCTTGGGAGGGTGTATGTGTCCAGGAATTTATCCATTTCTTATAGATTTTCTAGTTTATTTGCTTAGAGGTGTTTATAGTATTATCTGATGGTAGTTTGTATTTCTGTGGGATCAGTAGTGATATCCCCTTTATCATTTTTTTATTGTGTCTATTTGATTATTCTTTCTTTTCTTCTCTATTAGTCTAGCTAGCGATCTATCTATTTTGTCAATATTTTCAAAAAACAGTCTCCTGGATTCATTGATTTTTTGAAGATTTTTTGTCTTTCTATCGCCTTCAGTTCTGCTCTGATCTTAGTTATTTCTTCTCTTCTGCTAGCTTTTGAATTTGTTTTCTCTTGCTTCTCTAGTTCTTCTAACTGTGATTTGAGATCTTTCCTGCTTTCTTCTGTGGGCATTTAGTGCTATAAATTTCCCTCTACACACTGCTTTAAATGTGTCCCAGAGATTCTGGTATGTTGTGTCTTTGTTCTCATTGGTTTCAAAGAACTTATTTATTTCTGCCTTAATTTTGTTATTTACCCAGTAGTCATTCAGGAGCAGGTTGTTCAGTTTCCAGGTAGTTGTGCAGTTTTGAGTGAGTTTCTTAATCCTGAGTTCTAATTTGATTGCACTGTTGTCTGAGAGACTGTTAAAATTTCCATTCTTTTGCATTTGCTGCGGAATGTTTTACTTCCTTATGTGGTCAATTTTAGGATAAGTGTGATGTGGTGCTGAGAAGAACATATATTCTGTTGATTAGGGGTGGAGAGTTGTGTAGATGTCTGTTAAGTCTGCTTGGTCCAGAGCTGAGTTCCAGTCCTGGACATCGTTGTTAGTTTTCTCTCTCATTGATCTGTCTAATATTGACACTGGGGTGTTAAAGTCTCCCGTTACTATTGTGTGGGAGTCTGAGTCTCTTTTTAGGTCTCTAAGAACCTGCTTTATGAATCTGAGTACTCCTGTATTTAGGATAGCTAGCTCTTCTTGTTGAATTGATCCCTTTACCATTATGTAATGACCTTCTTTGTCTTTTTTGATATTTGTTGGTTTAAAGTCTGTTTTATCAGAGACTAGAATTGCAACTCTACTTTTTTTTCTTTCAATTTGCTTGGTAAATCTTCCTCCATCCCTTTATTTTGATTGTATGTATGTCTTTGCATGTGAGATGGGTCTCCTGAATACAGCACAGCAATGGATCTTGACTCTTTATCCAATTTGCCAGTCTGTGTCTCTTAATTGGGACATTTAGCCTGTTCACATTTAAGGTTAATATTGTTATGTGTGAGTTTGATCCTGTCATTAGGATGCTAGCTGGTTATTTTGCCCTTTCATTAATGCAGTTTCTTCATAGTGTTGACAGTTTTTACAATTTGTTTTTGTTTTTGTTTTTGTTTGTTGTTGTTGTTTTTGCAGTGGCTGGTACTGGTTTTTCCTTTCCATATTTTGTGCTTCCTTCAGGATCTCTTGTAAAGTAGGCCTAGTGGTGACAAAAATGTCTCAGCATGTGCTTGTCTGTAAAGGATTTTATTTCACCTTTGCTTCTGAAGCTTAGTTTGGCTGGATGTGAAATTCTGGATTGAAAATCTTTTCTTTAAGAATGTTGAATATTGGCCCCTACTCTCTTCTGGCTCATAGGGTTTCTGCAGAGAGATCTGCTGTTAGTCTGATGGGCTTCCCTTTGTGGGTAACCCGACCTTTCTCTCTGGCTGCCCTTAACATTTTTTCCTTCATTTAAACCTTGGTGAATCTGACAATTATGTGTCTTGGTGTTGCCCTTCTCAAGGAGTGTCTTTGTGGTGTTCCCTGTACTTCCTGAATTTCAATGTTGGCCTGTGTGCTAGATTGAGGAAGATCTGCTGTATAATATCCTAAATGTTTTCCAGCTTGGTTCCATTCTCCCCGTCACTTTCAGGTACACCAATCAAATGTAGGTTTGGTCTTTTCACATAATCCCATATTTCTTGGAGGCTTTGTTTGTTCCTTTTCATTCATTATTTTTCTAATCTTCATGCTTCATTTCATTAAGTTGATTTTCAATCTCTGATATCCTTTCTTCTGCTTGATAAATTTGGCTATTGATACTTGTGTATGCTTTAAGAAGCTCTCATGCTGTGTTTTTCAGCTCCATCAGATCATTTAAGTTCTCTAAACTGGTTATTCTAGTTAGCAATTTGTCTAACCTTTTTTCAAGATTCTTGGCTTTCTTGGGTTGGATTAGGGCATGTTCCTTTAGCTCAGAGGAGTTTGTTATTACCTACCATCTGAAGCCTACTTCTTTCAATTCTTCAAACTCATTCTCCCAGTTTTGTTCCTTTGCTGGCAAGGAGTTGTGATCTTTTGGAGGAAAAGAGGCATTCTGGTTTTTGGAATTTTCAGACTTGTTGTGCTGGTTTTTCCTTGTCTTTGAAGATTTATCTACCTTTGGTCTTTGATGTTGGTGACCTTCAGATGGGGTTTCTCTGTGGACATCCTTTTTGTTGATGTTGATGTTAATCCTTACTATTTGTTAGTTTTCCTTCTAACAGTCGGGCCCCTCAGCTGCAGGTCTGCTGGAGTTTGTTGAAGGTCCACGCCAGACCCTGCTTGCCTGTGTATCACCAGCGGAGACTGCAGAACAGCAAAGATTGATGCCTGTTCCTTCCTCTGGAAGCTTCATCCCAGAGGGGCACCTGCCAGATGACAGTCAGAGCTCTCTGGTATGAGGTGTCTATAGGCCCCTATTGGGAGGTGTCTCCCAGTTAGGAGGCATGGGGGTCAGGGACCCACTTGAGGAGGCAGTCTGTCCCTTAGCAGAACTCGAGCACTGTGCTGGGAGATCTACTACTCTCTTCAGAGCCAGCAGGCGGGAACATTTAAGTCTGCTGAATCTGTGCCCACAACCACCCTTTCTGTTAGGTTCTCTGTCCCAGGGAGATGGGAATTTTATCTATAAGCCCCTGACTGGACTGTTGCCATTCTTTCTGAGATGTCCTGCCCAGAAAGGAGGAATCTAGAGAGGTAGTGTGGCTACAGTGGCTTTGCCAAGCTGCAGTGGGCTCGGCCAAGTTTGAACTTCCCAGAAGCTTTGTTTACACTGTGAGGGGAAAACCCCCTAATCAAGCATCAGTAATGGCGGATGTCCTTCCCCGCACCAAGCTCGAGCATCCCAGGTCGACTTCAGATTGCTATACTGGCAGCGAGAATTTCAAGCCAGTGGGTCTTAGCTCCCTGGGCTCCGCAGGGGTGGGATCCACTGAGCCAGACCACTTGGCTCCCTGGCTTCAGCCCCCTTTCCAGGGGCATAAACAGTTATGTCTCGCTGGCATTCTAGGCACCACTGAAGTATGAAAATAAACTCCTGCCACTAGCTCAGTTAGCTTGGTAACTACCCAAATGGTTGCCCAGTTTTGTGCTTGTAACCCAGGTTACAAGTACATGTGAAAAATACTACCTAATGAAAAATGTCAGTCCTAGGATTGCTAATTATTCTATACCCTTGTGGCACAGGCACCCAAGGGAATCTCCTGGTTTGTGGGTTGCGAAGACCATGGGAAAAGCATAGTATCTGGGCCGGAATGCACTGTCCCTCAAGGCACGGTCCCTCACAGCTTCCCTTGGCTAGATGAGGGAGTTCCCTAACTCCCTCGCTTCCCAGGTGAGGTGATGCCCCATCCTGCTTCGGCTTGCCCTCCGTGGGCTGCACCCACTGTCTAACCAGTCTCAATGAGATGAGCTGGGTACCTCAGTTGGAAATGCAGCAATCACCCGCCTTCTGCATTGATCTCTCTAGGAGCCGCAGACTGGAGCTGTTCCTATTTGGCCATCTTGCCAGACACCTGCTTCTTTTTTTATAGTATTCTGAAGAAGCTTCCCTTTAGTTGTCTTGTGTTATTCTTTTACTTATTGGATAAAGATGGCTTACTTTTAATAAAATTGTTTACATTTGACCATTTATGATCTATAAGACAGCAATATCTATGGTTTCATTTAAAGTTTCTACAAATCAGGATAGTCATGACTTAACATTATGTCCCATTAATGAACATAACATAATATGACCTATTATTACATTTAAATTCTCGTGTTTAAATTTCTGTGGTATGAATTTGGAGGATAGTTCCCTGGATATACCTCTCAATATTATGGAGTCTAAACACATAGATTCTCCTTTCCAAAGAAATTGTTTATCTTGATCTATGTTCCAGAGTATGAGAAGGTACTAGCTGCCACCTAGATTTATTTATATATTATTCTGAGAAACTTATACAAATATATCTAGCTTGAATTCAAGTTGTGATCATAGGGGTTATTTTATTTTTGCTCAGGAGGCTGCATAAATATTAAAATAATTTTTATTGCATTATAAAATATAAAATATTTACCCATCCATTTAACAAGCATTTCCTAACTGCCCAAAATAGAAGAGACACTGTGCGGATACAAACGTAAGTGAGATGCTTAATATCCTCCAAAGGAATTTATGAAAAACAGATCAACAATATCTATGTTTTCTCTATTTCTGTCACTTATACTTTTAAGTTATATAGTGAATCATGCTTTAATTATTAAACCTCCAATTATTTGGTAAAAGAAAGTTATTTAATCTATTATTGTAGCTCACCTTCTAAGAAATTGTATACCTGTGTACTTGTGTAATTGTGTAAACATGTGTACAGTATTTTAAGTCTTAAATTGTATCACGATGTTCAATTTTTTTTCTCATTTCTAAGCCTATATCTTAGTGAGATAACTACTTTAGAAACCAAATACTGTTTTTACTCAAAGGAGACTTTAAGAGATCAAAAATATAAGGGCAAAGCAATTCATGGAGAAATCTTAATACTAATTAATGCTAGCTCACTGTTACTGCTTTTTTTTCAAAGCTGTTTAAAACAGCTATCGGCCGGGCGCGGTGGCTCACGCCTGTAATCCCTGCACTTTGGGAGGCCGAGGCGGGCGGATCACGAGGTCAGTAGATCGAGACCATCCTGGCTAACACGGTGAAACCCCGTCTCTACTAAAATACAAAAAATTAGCCGGGCGCGGTGGCGGGCGCCTGTAGTCCCAGCTACTCCGGAGGCTGAGGCAGGAGAATGGCGCGAACCCGGGAGGCGGAGCTTGCAGTGAGCCGAGATGGTGCCTCTGCACTCCAGCCTGGGCGACAGAGTGAAGACTCCGCCTCAAAAAAAAAACAAAAAAACAAACAAAAAAACCCAGCTATCTACTACACTTGGAAACGTCACCATTTATAAATAATGGGTTGAAGGATCTTCTGCTGCTCTCAAAGCCTGTGACAAGCCTAATGTGTTTGAGTGGGCAGCAAGTGCATTGCCTACGAAGCAGGTGATTATGGCCACTCAGCATTTAACTAGAATAATGAATTCCCAACCAAATTAGCAGTTTTGAGGGAGGCTTGTCTGTTTGATCACTGAGGCTTCATCATGATGAATTCTGTGAAAAGAGATTTTCTAATTACAGGCAGAAGATTTCTAATTCGCTTCCAAGTGTGGAATTTGGAGTTCACATTTCAGAAATGAAAGCCATTTTAACACCCACTCTTCAACACATATATAGATCTGAGTCTGTGACCTGCTATCTTAGTTAAATTCTGCCAAAGTTCCTATTTGGTGCTGCCTGAAAAGGATTGTTGTTTTCCAAATATTGGTGGATATTCTGTATATTTTTCACAGTTGATTTTTCCTCTCATCTGGCATTATTTTTTGACCTATATCGATTTGTCAAGATGATCACGTGGGGCTTTAAGGCAGCCAATATCAGCAACCCAAACAGGGAGGACAGAAATAGAAGCATGTGGAAAATACTACCTAATGGAAAATGGCAGTCCTAGGATTGCTAATTATTCTGTACCCATAAAATATAATAGTTGAAGAGCAACAGAAACCAGCTCTGTGTAATTAAAGTAGAAAAATAATTGGTTAGAAGGATATGAAGACCCTCACAGGACTGAAGGGAGAGCTGCAAAACCAGGCTTGAAAGGAAAGGAACTTTGCATGTAGAGAAGGTCTCCACAGCAAGCTCTTGCTCACTCAGGTACCATTGCTGGACTGAATAAATAAATGACCAGAGGTGTATGTTTTTTCCTGCTTTTCCTTTTCTCCTCACTTTTTGACATTTTACTCAAATTTCAAAGTCCTCAGAACAAATGTCACTGGAGGAGCTTAGGTCAATTGGACACACCTTGTTTATATAAATGAAGTGAACTAAAAGACCATGGAAGGAAGAGACACGTGCTACCCCTTCGGCTTCTGAAGGGGAGGTTAAAGCATCCTAAGTCATTTTCCTTCCAACACTATACACCATGGAGAAGAGAAACTTTAAGAAAATCTCAGGGTTCTAGTGGGAAGTAGAAAGAGATACTGGATGATCCCAAATGACAAATATCTACCACACAGTATTTTTAAACACTCATTTGACAGGAATGAAACTCACTTAAACTGTATGTAAAATCTAGGCTGTGAAGTTCCGTTCTGTCATCCTGTCAGGTGAGAAACAGTAGTTCGTGATGACTTAGAACACAGACTCTAGAGCCAGACTGAATGGAATCAAATCCCAGCTCTGTAGCTTAGTAACTATAAAACTTCGGCAAATTGTCTAACTTTTCTATACTTCAGTTTCTTTGTGAAAGGGAACTATTTATAGTACCTACTTCAAAGGCATGCTGTAATGATTATTGTGTTGTTCTATGCACAGCAGCTAGTAAACGCTCAATTAGTATTACTATTGAGGTGAAAGAGTATGGTTAAAGTAAACACCTGGTATCATGAGATCCAGGATAATGTTTAATTAGGCTGGTTTGATGATCACTGACTGGATTGTTATTCAATGGGCTGAACACGAAACAACAAACTGCAGGAGAAGGTAGTGTTTTAAAATCAAGGCAGTGACAAAACTCAGGAACCAGAGATACTGGAGGCCAGGGCCAGCTGTGAGAGTGAAACTAGGTGATCCAGCATGAACATGAGAAGTGGGACACGTAAGACATAAAGTGAAGGGCAAGGCAAAACCTTGAATTCAGAAGGCATTGCATATACAAACCAAGAGTTTCACAGAAGCACAGAGAAAAGCAAAGCAGATAAAACAGGTGCATGGATTCAGCATCAAGGAAACTTGGTCTGGGTAATGCTCCTTGTTTCTGCCGAAAGCTTCCCATAATTTTACTGTCAAAACTAATGAATCCTAGGTTTCCAGGAAGAAATAGTGGGTTGAACCACATGCAGAAAGAGTGATATAAAATAGGACTTGTGAGGGCTAGCCTAGAAGAAGCAATGGACACATTGGCTTTATAATCTCTGATACTGTTTGGCTGTATCCCCACCCAAATTTCATCTTCAATTGTAGTTCCCATAATCCCCACGTGTTGTGCGACGGACCAGGTGGAGATCATTGACAAATGGTGATGATTTCCCCCACCCTGTTCTTGTGATAGTGAGTTCTCATGAGATCTGATGGTTTTATAAGCGGCTTTCCCGTTCACTGGGCACTCATTCTTCTCCTTGCTGCTACCACGTGAAGAAGGACATATTTCTTTCCCCTTCTGCCATGATTGTAAGTTTCCTGAGGCCTCCCCAGCCATGCTGAACTGTGAGTCAGTTAAACCTCTTTCCTTTATAAATCACCCAGTCTTGGGTATGTCTTTATTAGCAGCAAGAGAAGGGACTAGTACAATCTCCATACCTATCCATTTAAAAATGATAATGATGCTGCTATCACTAATTAATGATAGTGTTAACGATGGATAACATTTACTCTGCATTTGTCATGTCCCTGGCACTGGGCTAAGTGCTTTATATCTATTATATCACTTAATTCTCACAACAAATCTTTGAGATGATTACTAGAACATAAAGTGTTTAAGGGCATAGAATGTATCTGTTTTCTTTACCACTGTATCCACCACACTTAGAATAGAGCTCAGTATCTAAAAGGTGTTTCTAAAGTGTTGAATTGTTCACATTTTTTAAAATGAGATATTGATTGTCCAAATAACTTTCTCAAGTCAAATAATGATATATTATAGAGTTGAAATTCAAAGTAAGGGAGCTGAACTCCAGAGTCCACAAACAAACTGTACGGTTTCTATCCAACACTGGCCTGTCCCCAAAGCATCACCCACAGCTACAGGCTCTTACTTCTCCCCTCGTTGCTAACTTACTTTTATTGCCAAAGAAAATAAATCATTATAAAAAGGAACAATCATTGAGAAGCTTGTTATATAACAGGCTAAGGAGCACACAGTACTGACTGCCCCCAAATCAAAGTTTTTATTTATTTATTTATTTATTTAAGACAGAGTCTCGCTTGTTGCCCAGGCTGGAGTGCAATGGCATGATCTCGGCTCACTGCAAGCTGTGCCTCCCGGCTTCAGGCAATTCTCCTGCCTCAGCCTCCCGAGTAGCTGGGACTACAGGCTCCCACCACCACACCCAGCTAATTTTTTTTTTTGTATTTTTAGTAAAGACGGGGTTTCACCGTGGTCTAGATTTTCTGACCTCATGATCCGCCTGCCTTGGCCTCCTAAAGCACTGGGATTACAGGCATGAGCCACTGCGCCCAGTCCCAAATCAAAGTTTTTGGTACTATTCAAACATGAGTACTTTGAACCCATTATGGACAAGGAATTGCATTAACTTTATCATAAAAATATGAGCAAAAAATGGCTCTGAACTTGAAGGACTCAGGTTCTAGTGGGAAAGACAGGTACAAAACCAAACAAATAATCTAAGTGCAGAAATAGCGGCATTGAATATTTTTGAAATCTAAGCTAGTTCTAGCAGTAGTGAAACTCATTATGTCTAGGGCATGAGGAACTGTGCAGAAGTGCTAGGAGGGAGAAAAGAAAGGTAGTTGATAAAACACAAGAAGTAAGAAGGGTTTTAAACATGATGCCAAGGATATTGTACTTTATTTAATCAAAAATGAAGAGACAGCAGGATTAATGTTTTAAAAAATAACTCTGGTGATTTGAATGAACTAAAGAAAGATGGGCAAGAGGAGCCTCATGTAGTAATGAAGGACATAGACGATTAGGGCCTGAAAGGAGTTTGTAGCAGTGGGATCCAAGCCAAATCAACAGGATTAAGTGGCTGATTGAAGTTTAGCATGACGGACAGCTAGAATCAAATATGCCTCTGAAGTTTCCCATTGGGGAAAATGGGTAGATGATAACACTCTTAATCCCAAGAACAGAAATAAATAGGAAAAGCAGATTTGGCCATGGTAGGGAAAACAGTCTAACATAAATATATTATACAAAATATCTGAATAATTGCTTTAATATGAAGAAACCATGGAGGCATATATAATGATGTGGAAAGTCCTATTTTTTCTCATAGTACTATATGTTAAAAGTAATCCAATTATTTCAGCACTGTTTTTGTTGCTATTTTTCTAGGAACTTAGCTTTAGTGGTGTAAGAATTTAGTGTAGTTTATTTAAGGTGCTTTAATAGAAAAAAAATTTCTTTATTTGGATGCTGTTCTAATCTTTTGGAACTAATTATAGACCTGCTCATAATCTGCCAGGGATAGTTTGGCTGTACAGTACTTAACATTAAGTTAGTGGACAGGTCTCATTTTGATACATCTTTGAGAAGATAATTTTCTTGTGTGAAGCATCATTTGCAAAGTCTTCTTTATAACATTTTACTTGAAAGAGAGTAATCCTAGGACAGAGGACAATTTGCCTAAATGCAGGATCAATCAGGAAAAATGCAAGAAATGTAGGTGTTCTGAGGACATAGCTGTAAGACAATTGGGAATAGATTTGGTAGAATGAACAAGGGGCACTGAAACCTACCCATAGTTGGCTGATGCTTCACAGTGTGATGGCTGACTAGCCCCATTAGGATAATTACATTTGGAAGCCTCTTACTTCATTTCATTGCTTAGCTAACTAGAGATTTTTAAAAGTTTACGTATCTCTAGATCCAGAGTTAGAGACTTTAAATTTGACAGAAAAAAAAGTGTAGTTTTGTTTAAGATGTAGAGAATATAGGCCTTAATATAGCTATCACAGAATTTCAGTTGTTTATGTTGTTTTGGGGACTCAAAGCTTTTGATTTCTTTGCTATTTTATTACTACTGAACAGACCTATTAGAGACTTTTGTTTCTTAAGGGGTGTAATTAAGAGAGCTATCAAGGAAAAGTTACATACATTGAATTGTTAGATTTCTTTATGGTAATATTTAATGCAGAGAAAATCAATTTGCAGATTTTAAAACAGCATCAAATTTAAATAACTAAGGGACTACAAAAAGTAGACCATGACCTATCAGTACATGTCAAAATCTGAAAGACTGTCTATGACCATGGTCACCACTTGCCCCTCATTCACCTCCCCCTTTTCTGTGGTTTTCTGGTATCCCCTCTAGAGATAGATGAACGTATGATCATGCTATCTATTTGTCTTAATGGTCATGATTTTGCTCTAAAGGCAGTTTCTTAAAATAAATTAGTTTTCATTTAGTTACATTTCTCTTTTTATAGATTGTGGGGAAAAGAAAGATCAGACTGTTACTGTGTCTATATAGAAAGAAGTAGACATAAGAGACTCCATTTTGTTCTGTATTTGAGATGGTGTTAATCTGTGACCCTACCCGCAACCCTGTCCTTGCAAGAGACATGTGCTGTGGTGACGCAAGGTTTAACGGATTTGGGGCTGTGCAGGTGTGCTTTGTTAAACAAGTGCCTGAAGGCAGTATGCTTGTGAAAAGTTATTACCATTCTCTTAATCTCAAGTACCCAGGGACACATACACTGCCAAAGGTCTCAGGGACCTCTGCCTATTAAAGCTAGGTATTGTCCAAGGTTTCTCCCCCATGTGATAGTCTGAAATATGGCCTCATGGGAAGGGAAAGACCTGATCGTCCCCCAGCTGGACACCTGTGAAGGGTCTGTGCTGAGGAGGATTAATATAAGAGGAAAGAAGGCCTCTTGGCAGTTGAGATAGAGAAGAGCATCTGTCTCCTGCCTGTCCCTGGGCAATGGAACATCTTGGTGTAAAACCCGATTGTAAGTTCTGTTTACTGAGAAAGGAGAAAACCGCCTTAGGGCTGAAGGTGGGATGTGCTAGCAGCAATGCTGCTCTTTATGCACTAAAAAGGTTTATGGAGATGTTTGCGTATGCATATCAAGGCACAGCACTTTTCCTTAAACTTATGTCACAGAGATCTTTATTCATATATCTTACTGCTGACCTCCCTACTATGATCCTATTATCCTGCCACTTCCCTTTCCCAAGATGGTAAAGATAATGATCAATAAATACTGAGAGAACTCAGAGACTGGTGCTGGTGCAGGTCCTCTGTATGCTAAGCGCCGTTCCCCAGGGCCCACTTTTTCTTTCTCTATACTTTGTCTCCATGTCTCATTTCTTTTCTCAAGTCTCTCGTTCCACCTAACGAGAAATGCCCACACGTGTGGGGGGGCAGGCCACCCCTTCAATAGATGATAAGTTGGGGTCAATTAAGAAAGTTAATGGTAATCACAAAGCAGAAGGAGGATGAAGAACATCACTTTAATAAGTTAGAAGCTCCTCTTTGCCTCTTTGAAACTTCTGAATGCTTGATTAATAAATCCCTTGATTTATTTATATTTTACTTTTACACACCAAAATAACATAGAATTTATGAATATGACCATAGAATCTGCTCGTTGATATATCAAAATCTCTGCTCCCCCAAACTGTTACTACTTCAAAAGGGTTTGGTTGCTCGCTACTCTGTTGAAGTATTTTATAAAGATTTTAGTGAAATTGTCATCATCACGACTACTGCTTTTAAACATTAAAGTCTCTCACGTAGAAAATCTTTTGAAAAATGAGTGTAGAAAGGCAGAAGCCTGTTCCTAAAGGGGACACAACAACCGCTTTTCTGTGGGGCATGTTACAAGTACTAAATATAAGTTGACTATTTATGTCTGATTCCTGATTAAAATTCACAACAGCCAACCTTAAATTTAGTTTACATTACTTAATTGTCACTAGAACATGCCAACTATTATTAACAGACTTAAATTATATTGATTGGTATGGTATTTAAAAGTGGCAATTTAGTTATGATTTAAGTTCTTGCTAAAAAATATAGTATTTAAATCATTTTTACCCAGTAGTAGTCTACAAAAGTTCATGAAAAATAAAAAATAAAAACTTTATGGAGGATTGCCTGAAAAACCTTCAGTTTCTATGTTTTTCTGGATGGCCTGAAATCTGCTCCTATGTTAATCTAAAGCAGCATGAGTTACATAGTAGACGTTTACCCAGTAACTCCACTCTTTATAACTACAACTACTGAAGTACAGCTGCCATCCTACGCTTGACTTGTATTGAGGTCCTGTGTTAAGAATCTGTATTATGAGGTACCTTTATAAAACTTGTTCCTGAATTTACTGTAAGACTATTGAGGATATATTTTGTTACACAGTTTCCTCCTTGTGAGAATTGTCAGAATAAATTAATTTTAATTTTTAGTATCATGAGTTGCTGAGCTTTTTGTAAATAATTGATTTATCTTATGGATTTTACAAATTGGGTAACTCAGAAGGTTTCAAACTAGATATCACAATCACCAAGAGAAACTCAGAATTTCAGACCTTTCCTCAGACCAACTGAATCAGAATATGGAGGATATAGGTCCTAAAAACTTGTGTTTTTCATGAAGCTCTCCAGGTAATTGTCTATGATCGGACATTAAAAATCAATGAATTAACTGATCAAATTCCCCAATTTCCACTTCCAGTTAGAAAGCTTAAGAGCCAAAACTGTGATTTACCTTTAATGAGTCTATATAATTTTGTATCATACATGTATTTTTTAAATTTACCATAAAACTATTTAAAAATGTAATCTATCTTGATTTATTTTTCTTCATTTTAGTATTCATTTCTACTTTATATACTCACATTTGACAAGTTTTTGCTTACCAACTGTAATATTTAAGTGAGGTAAAATTATATATCATAATATACACAGATTTTAAGTATCACTTTGCTAAATATTGACAAATTACATACAGTGTAAGACCATCCAAATCCAGAAAAATTCATAAACCTAGAAAGTTGCCTAATGTTGCTTTCTAGTCGTTTCTCCCTCACCTATCCTCTGATTATAGCAACAAATGATACAAGTCGCTATAATTAATTTAGCCTGTTCTACAACTTAGAATAATGGAATAATATAATATATACTCTTTTGTAACTGGTTTCTTTCACTGAAAAAAAAGTTTTTAAAATTTACTCATGTTGCTGGATCTGTATTATTAATTCATAACTTGTTATAGCCAAGTATAATAGTAATCCATTTTGAAGCATTTATCAAAATGTATTTATCATTTACCTGATGACAGACACTTGTGTTGTTTCAGGTTTGGGCTCTTATGAGTAAATCTTTCTGAACATTTTTGTGTAAGACTTTTATGGACATTCGTTTGATTTCTCTTGGGAAAATCCTATGTGTATAATTGTTTGGTTACAGAGCAGCTCTATCTTTAACATTTTAGAAACTGTTTTCCAAAGTGGGTGCACCATTTTACACTGTCATCAGCAAAGTATGAAAATTCCACTTGATCAATAACATTGCCAAGAGTTGAAACTTTTCAGTCTTTCTAACATTTTGGTCATTCTCATGGTAAATAGCAGTAACTCATTGTGGTTTAAGTTTGCATTTCCCTGATATTTAAGGATACTGAGAACATCTTCATGTATTTGGCCACTTGCATATACTCCTCAGTAAAGTTTCTTTTCAAATTTAAATTTCTATCTTTATTGACTTGTTTGATTTTATATTATTTAGTAATAGGAATTTTTCCTTTACTATGTTTTGAATACAAGTCTTTTTCGGATATGTGTCTTACAAATATTTTCTTCCAGTTTGTGGCTTGAGTTTTCATTTTTCAATGATGTCATTTGAAGAGCAGAAGTTATTAATTTTGCTGAAGTCAATTATATCAAGTTTTTCTTTTATTCTTCGTGCTTTTGTTGTCCTTTCAAAGAAATCTTTTCCTACGCTGTTTGCAGAGATATTCCTCTACATTTTATTCCAGAAGCTTTGTGATTTTAATTTGAACATTTATGTATGTGTTCTATCGTGAGCTAATGTTTTTGTAAGTGTGAGACAGGACTCAATTTCAAAATTTTCTCTACAGATATACAATTATTCCACCACCACTTGTTGAAAGATGATCTCTTCCTTGCTAAGTAACCTCAGTACCTTTGTTAAACAACAGTTATATATATATACACATATTATATATGCATATTATATATAACATATATAATATATATAATGTATAATCTATGTATAATGTATGTATACATATATGTATAATATGTGTATAATGTATAGTATAACATATATATTATATATAACATATATAATATGTACTAGAACATATATATAGTATATGTACATATGTATTAGGGTTTAGTCATGAACAATCTATTTTATTTTCAATTGATATATTTATTTATCATTATGAGAATTCTGTGTAATTGACATACATTTTAGAATCAGTCACTCAAATTCTCCATAAAGCTTGCTTGGATTTTGTAAATCTACAGATCAAATTGAAGAGAACTGGCATCTTAATAATATTGAGTCTTTAAATCTATACATGGGGCATATTTCTCCATTTATTTGAGTCAAATGTTTTCCAAAGTGGCTGCAGCAGTTTACACTCTCATCAGCAAAGTATGATTTACTTTCAAATGTTGAACTCAATGTACATTACTGATGATACAGTCATCAGTAATCACTGCTTTCTGATGATGTACTGGCCTTTGGAATATTCTGGATTTACTTTGTAAACATTTTGCTGCAGATTTTTTAGTACTTTCATGAGTGAGAAATGATTTGTAGTTTTTTAAAACCTTTTTGATGCTCTTATTAAGTTTTGCTCCAAGGCTTATGCTTTATTCTACTTTACAGTTAACTCTTCAGTCTCCAAAAGATATGGAAAGCTGATCATGTCACTGTTGAGTCTTAGCAGAGTATATATGTCTCCTAGGGCTGTTGTGAAAAAAAATACCACAAACTTAAACTTGGTGGCTTAAAATAACAGAAATGTATTCTCTCACATTCTAGAGGCTAGAAGTCTAATATCAGGCATCCTCAGGGCTGCATTCCCTCTGAAGCCTCTAGAGGAGAGTCCTTCCCTGACCTTTCCAGGTTTTGGTGGCTCTAGGCATTCCTTAACTTGCAGCTGCATAATTTCAATGTCTGCTTCCACCTTCATGTGGCCCTCTCTGTGTCTGTATCTTCTCTTGTGGATCTCATAAGGATACCTGTTATTGGATTGAGGTCACACCCAGATAATCTAGGATGATTTCATCTCAAAATCCTTAATGTAATTATATCTGAAATAAATTTTTCTTCTGAATAAAATTACATTCAAAAGTTGTGGAGGTTAGGAAATGAACATATGTTTTGGGGGAAGTGTCTTCGTCCATTTATGCAGCTATAACACAATAACTTAGCCAGGGTCATTCATAAACAACAGAAATTTATTGCTCATGGTTCTGAAGGCTGAGAAGTCCACATTCAAGATGCCAGCAGATTTGGGGTCTGCTAGGGGATCTCTTCCTCATAGAGGGCAGCTTCTAGCTGACTTGATAGAAGGGGAGAGCAAGCTCTTTCAGGCCTGTTTTAGAATGGTACTAATGTCATTCATGAGGGTAGAGCCCTTATGACCTAATTACCTTCTAAATATCACACCATTTAATATAGTTACATTGGGTATTAGGCTTCAACATATTAATCAGAGTGCAGGGTAGGAGGAAATAAACATTCAGACAATAGCAGGGGGCCACCACTGAACCCACCACACAGGGTTTAAATATTTTTGTGTGTTTTAAAAAAGAGCTCTTTATGTATGTTCAGTGTTAAGCCCCCAAACTAGATAATGTAAATATTTTCTGTACTGGAAGAAATATAATTAATATAGGGCAGGGGTAAGTCACTTAACCTACTAGTTTAGGTCATCTAATAAAGAGGAAGCCAAGATGGAATTAGACATGGCGGACAACAAGAGGCAGTCAGAAAAGATGGGACAGTCTGAGACTATGTATAACACAGTTCTGATTCCTGGGAAGAAATAGAGAAGGAGGGAGAGTCGGATAGGTCATCTCAGATTGCAAGTAACTCTAAAAAGGTTTGGTCTAGTTTCATGGGGAGTCTTTGAGCCAAAATTGTGCATCAGACAAATTATATACTTCATGGCCTACTTTAGTCATTGGCTGAGATGAGCCCACAGGGAAGTGAGAGGATAGAGAAAACAGGGGTGTGGAAAGATAAGAGCGCAAGAGCTCGGGCTACCAGTCCAATATAGTAATACCAGTCTTCTGCAGGGGGAGACCTGAGTGGAGCATTATCACGGCTGCCAAACTCAATATGTGTGAAGTTAAAATTTACTTTCACTTTTGGGCTGAAAGTGATGTAAATTATATCTAAATATTGATTTCTGTCCATCTACTCCCAAACTCTTTACCCAACCTGAAATGGCCTTTAGGGGTTTTTATTTTGTATATAAAACATATTTTTTCCCAAGGAAACAGGATGACTCCTAAGATGATAAAATATCTATTAATTTATAATCTATTTATAAACTAAAATAGGCCTCTTTTTAAATACACAACTTGATCTATTGCTGAATTAGTTTTTAATGGTGCACCCCTTAGAGTTTTTTTGGATATGTTTTATGCAAAACTGGGATTAGACTATTATAACGTGCCATTTTATTTCCTTTTGTCATCTTTATATCCTTTTCCAAACCAGAAAAAAAAATGGAGAGATCTAATTTGTTAGGTCACTTTCCACGCCCATATGATATTGTGTAGCTGTGAATGCTGTTGCTGCTACTGCCATTCTCACCTGAACAACCCTCTTCTTTTTTAAAAAAAAAAAATAATAATTTATTTTTTATTATACTTTAAGTTCTAGGGTACATGTGCACAACATGCAGGTTTGTTACATATGTATACGTGTGCCATGTTGGTGTGCTGCACCCACTAACTCATCATTTACATTAGGTATATCTCCTAATGCTATCCTTCCCTCCTCCACCCACCCTACTACAGGCCCCAGTGTGTGATGTTCCCCTTCCTGTGTCCAAGTGTTCTCATTGTTCAATTCCCACCTATGAGTGAGGACATGCGGTGTTTGATTTTCTGTTCTTGCAAGTTTGCTGAGAATGATGGTTTCCAGCTGCATCCATGTCCTTACAAAGGACATGAACTCATCCTTTTTTATAACTGCATAGTATTCCCTGGTGTATATATGCCACATTTTCTTAATCCAGTCTGTCATTGATGGACATTTGGGTTGGTTCCAAGTCTTTGCTATTGTGAATAGTGCTGCAATAAACACACGTGTGCATGTGTCTTTATAACAGCATGATTTATACTCCTTTGGGTACGTACCTAGTAATGGTATGGCTGGGTCAAATGGTATTTCTAGTTCTAGATCCTTGAGGATTTGCCACACTGTCTTCCACAATGGTTGAACTAGTTTACAGTCCCACCAATACTGTAAAAGTGTTCCTATTTCTCCACATCCTCCCCATCACCTGTTGTTTCCTGACTTTTTAGTGATCGTCATTCTAACTGCTGTGAGGTGGTATCTCATTTTGGTTTTGATTTGCATTTCTCTGATGGCGAGTGATGATGAGGATTTTTTCATGTGTCTGTTGGCTGCATAGATGTCTTCTTTAGAGAAGTGTCTGTTCATATCCTTTGCCCACTTTTTGATGGGGTTTGTTTTTTTCTTGTAAATTTGTTTGAGTTCTTTGTAGGTTCTGAATATTAGCCCTTTGTCAGATGAGTAGATTGCAAAAATTTTCTCCCATTCTGTAGGTTGCCTGTTCACTCTGATGGTAGTTTCTTTTGCTGTGCAGAAGCTCTTTAGTTTAATTAGATCCCATTTGTCAATGTTGGCTTTTGTTGCCATTGCTTTTGGTGTTTTAGACATGAAGTCCTTGCCCATGCCTATGTCCTCAATGGTATTGCCTAGGTTTTCTTCTATGGTTTTTATGGTTTTAGGTCTAACATTTAAGTCTCTAATCCATCCTGAATTAATTTTCGTATAAGGTGTAAGGAAGGGATCCAGTTTCAGCTTTCTACATATGACTAGCCAGTTTCCCAGCACCATTTATTAAATAGGGAATCCTTTCCCCATTTGTTTTTGTCAGGTGTGTCAAAGATCAGATGGTTGTAGATGTGTGGTATTATTTCTGAAAGCTCTGTTCTGTTCCATTGGTCTATACCTCTGTTTTGGTATCAGTACCATGCTGTTTTGGTTACTGTAGCCGTGTAGTATAGTTTGAAGTCAGGTCCAGGAGCTGGTTGTTTGAAAAGATCAACAAAATTTATAGAGCGCTGGCAAGACTAATAAAGAAGAAAAGAGAGAAAAATCCAATAGGCACAATAAAAAATGATAAAGGGGATATCACCACCGATCCCACAGAAATACAAACTACCATCAGAGAATACTATAAATACCTCTACACAAATAAACTAGAAAACCTAGAAGAAATGGATAAATTCCTGGACATATACACTCTCTCAAGACTAAACCAGGAAGAAGTTGAATCCTTGAATAAACCAATAACAGGCTCTGAAATTGAGGCAATAATTAATAGCCTACCAACTAAAAAAAGTCCAGGACCAGATGGATTCATAGCAAAATTCTACCAGAGGTACAAGGAGGAGCTGGTACCATTACTTCTGAAACTATTCCAATCAATAAAGAGGGAATCCTCCCTAACTCATTTTATGAGGCCAACATCATCCTGATACCAAAGCCTGGCAGAGACACAACAAAAAAGAGAATTTTAGACCAGTATCCCTGATGAACATCGATGCAAAAATCCTCAATAAAATACTGGCAAACTGAATCCAGCAGCACATCAAAAAGCTTATCCACCATGATCAAATGGACTTCATCCCTGGGATGCAAGGCTGGTTCAACATATGCAAATCAATAAACGTAATCCAGCATATAAACAGAACCAAAGACAAAAACCATGTGATTATCTCAATAGAGGCAGAAAAGGCCTTTGACAAAATTCAACAGTCCTTCATGCTAAAAACTCTCAATAAATTTGGTATTGATGCAAAGTATCTCAAAATAATAAGAGTTATTTATGACAAATTCACAGCCAATATACTGAATGGGCAAAAACTGGAAGCATTCCTTTTGAAAACTGGCACAAGACAGGTATGCCCTCTCTCACCATTCCTATTCAACATAGTGTTGGAAGTTCTGGCCAGGGCAATCAGGCAAGAGAAAGAAAGAAAGGGTATTCAATTAGGAAAAGAGGAAGTCAAATTGTCCCTGTTTGCAGATGACATGATTGGATATTTAGAAAACCCCATTGTCTCAGCCCAAAATGTCCTTAAGCTGATAAGCAACTTCAGCAAAGTCTCAGGATACAAAATCAATGTGCAAAACTCACAAGCATTCTTATACACCAATAACAGACAGAGAGCCAAATCATGAGTGAACTCCCATTCACAATTGCTTCAAAGAGAATAAAATACCTAGGAATCCAACTTACAAGGGATATGAAGACCTCTTCAAGGAGAACTACAAACCACTGCTTAATGAAATAAAAGAGGACACAAACAAATGTAAGAACATTCCATGCTCATGGATAGGAAGAATCAATATCATGAAAATGGCCATACTGCCCAAGGTAATTTATAGATTCAATGCCATCCCCATTAAGCTATCAATGACTTTCTTTACAGAATTGGAAAAAAAACTACTTTAAAGTTCATATGGAACCAAAAAAGAGCCCGCATTGCCAAGACAATCCTCAGTCAAAAGAACAAAGCTGGAGGCATCACGCTACCTGAACAACGGTCTTCTACCTGCTGCCTTGACACTGGCATGCTTGTGTCCTGCAAAGTCCAGTGAGGGCAGTGAAATGAGTCAGGATGACCTTTAAACTCAGGTGGACCAAATATTTAATTTCTTCTTTAGTCACTGTGGCCATTTTGTGGCAGAAGGAACCAAATTCTATAGGTCTCACCTCTCGTTTGGAGCACTCTGTTGAAGTCTCCCTTTTCCTCCATGCTGTGTAATTTTACAGCAGAATCTCTCCCGTGGTTTGAGCTTCATATGATTGGCATAAAAATGTACTGTATTTCTTCCTCTACCTGTTTACTGTAAAATACATCTCTTATTATCTCTTTTTCTCTATCTTGTCAGTGGGAAATTGGGTTGAAATTTTTAAGAATGCATGATGTAACTTCCTAGAGTTTTCTGAAGCTAAATATTTAATGTTTCTGGGATTTAGATACTTGCTCCTCCCAGTGAGGGTTAGACGTCTCTTTTATAACTTTTTAGCCTAACAAGCTTTAGTACATTATAGTTATTTGGATAATGCCACATGCATTATTAGTAACCATTTTATTAATTCAAAAATACAATGTATATGTTTAACTAAACGAGCTAGCAGAATTTGAGAAAAAACTACTTATAAACATATTTTTAGGGAATGTCTAATATGTGCCAGGAACTTTGGAAAGTCCTTTGTGAAGTAAGATAGAGTTATTCCCCCTAGGTGCTACAGTCAATCCTGGATATAGACAAGTAATTACAGTTGCAACACGCAGAGGATGTACATGCATGTATACATGCCTATTGCATATATTCCATATCATTTATATAATTTCTTCCTGGGAAATCTATGGTTATGACATCTGAATAATAATATGATGATCAGTATAAGTGTATTGGGAACATAAGGGAAGAAAGCTATGCCAAAATAAAAGGATAACAAACTGAAGTTTATATTATATTGAAGTTTGTATACCATTTGCTGTGGCTAGAATGCAGCATGTAATTGCAAAAACGAAGCAAAACAACAAAAACACAGGAGTTGGGATTGAAAAAGTCAGCTGGGGCCAGGTGGCAAAATGTCACATTCTACAGACAATAGGTGCCACTAGAGATTCCAAAACAATGGCAAAGAAGACCTCAGAGTCCAGCAGAATACTGGAAACTAAGATTCTAACAATCCTAAGGACATTTCCTGAGGAAACTATTGTAAAAGAAACACAATAATGCAACAAGCAACTGGGGAATCTCTGACATTTTCCCTAGTAGAGAAAATTCATCTAAGCCAGTTCGGATGCCATTTATAGGTGAAATTTTCCCAGCAGGTGTCTGGGGGTGTGAGATATAGTTTGACTTTTCCAGTGCGGACAGTCAAATATGACCATGGGGAAGGAAGTATCCTATGTAAAGCTCCATTCTATGACCCAGAGAGAGAAATATTCATAGCTAATTCTGAGTCTTCAAAATTCTGTTCTGCATTTTATTTAAGGATGATACAGATGGTTCAATGATCTCTCCTCTGTAGTAAATTTAGACCCTTTATGATGTACACGTTAGTCAGAAATCACTTCTTGGAATCCTTTTTAAGATTCCCTTGCCTTTCGGCAATGACTTCCCAGGATTTTCTCAATATCTCCCCTGCCCACCTGCTCAGTAACATTTACTTGATTTACTCATTTTGCAACCTGCCTTTCACTGTTGTTGTTGTTGTTGTTAGTGCCATTGTGCACATATAGAGCAAACATGCACACACTCTTCAAGAACTCAACACATTTGGTCTTGACAAACTGTGATCCCATATTTCATTTTTAGCAGATACCTATTTCTGACAAGTATTTAAAAATACATTTTTACGTCAGTAAAATCTTGGAGTCATGCTGACAAAGTTGTTCAACCTGAGAAAATAAAACACGCCTGTTTCCTACCACTGACTGATTGATTTAATCTGCACTCATCACAAGAGGAAAGTGAAATGGCTAGGTGGATGCCTGATGAGACGGCTATTTCTAGCACAGGCAGCAGCTTTGATATTGGAAATCTGGTATCATAACAGGTACAGCAGCTTTTCTCCTCCCTGGATTACCAGCCCCTTCCAAGAATTTTGTGATACATAGATTCCTTTTGTGGATTTATACCTTTCATGTCTTTTCACTTCCAAAATGTTGTAGATTATAGACCATAGAAAAGAGAAAGAAATAAAAGGAATCATGCTCCATACATAGGTAATCAGTCATAGTTATTGAATGGAATGTAGAAAATTTTTCTTTTTGAATCAGAACATTTATTTATAAGATGTGTGATTAAAAAATATGTTACTTGGTAGATTTAAATACATTGAAACACTTACAGACTTTACCGTGTATTTGACATTTTTATTCTAAAAGTTTTTATCATTTCCATCAACAAAAAGATCATATTGAACCATTTGTTTTCTACCACACGCCAGGCAATCACAGAAGGCATTATTTCTGCTATATTTGCTATAAGGCACTAAATTTTATTAAAGTAGTTTGAATTCTTCCTAAGGTAATTTTTCCTGTTGTTAATATTGAGTTATTTCTATATTTATGCCATCTATAGAAATGCTATTGAAAAATGAAAATTATACTAAAAGTACCTTGATCATTTTATATTTATAGTTATGAAGACTTTTTTACATTATCCATGGATCTTTAATTTTAAAAACATGTTAGTATGTAAATATTTGAATCTATCATATGATATGTTCTTCATAGATCAATCAATAGAAGATTTAAGCTGTGTCAACTTTTTCTTCCTTCCTTCACTATGTGCTGCTTGTTATCTACAGATGAACACTGTGGTTTCTCTGCCCTGTCTTCCAGTTGGGTTCAGACGATGGCAAGCAACAAAAGGAGATCAGAGAAGGGGAACTGTGAGATTGAGGGCAGGTATTCTCTTTCCTTGTGCCCATCTTGCTGTGATTCTGAAAGTTCCTCATCAGCCACATGTCTAGCCATGTGGTGCCTCTTTCACAAATCCAGCTCTCAATGTTACATCACATCACTCCTTATAACTCTTCTCTTGACATTTCAGGCTTAGCAGTAGTGATGGCTTCTAGTCTCACTGCCTGCTTATGATTTCCTCAACCCTTCACATGCCTCTGAAAATAGTTCATTAACTGAATGCTCTCCAATAGAATAGCTTTAAGTGTTCCTTCTCTCTTCCAACCAGGATACTGCTGAAAACAGAATCAGAAGTGGCCCTAGGAAGCTTACAACCCCTGTGATTAGAATTCTAATACTGGGTTGATCATATACTTAACGGGCATATGAATAACCATCTTCCTGGGAAAGATGGAACACTGATAATTTGTATTAGTCAGTGGGCATCACAACTATTTAATTTATGAAGAAGCGGAGTGCTTCTTTCTAACAGCAAGGTGTGCAAAATGAAGACGTTGTAGCACTTAGTTGCCATGGCAAAGGTGGTGATTGCAAAGAAGGGTTGGATAACAACTTATTACACTGGGAATGTTACAAAAAGAAAACTACAAGGTTAGGACCTTGGCCTCTCCGTTCAAAGCACAGGTAGAAAACCAGACAAACTCTCTGGTGTCCAAGAGTTTTGTAATTTGCATTACTCAGAATAGATAAGTTTGAAGATCCTGTTCCCAAACCTGACTGTGTGGGCTGGATTGTTGGAATACCAGCTAAATGTGCAACCCCACCACGTCTCTTGTGCTAAAGCAGCACATCTCAGGGTGTGCTCTGGGGACCACTGGAGGTTCCTAAGATATTTCATAGCGTCCCTGAGGTCAAAATTATTTTTAAAATAATAACAGTAAGCAACATAGATGAAATAAAGTCATTGTTCTAATAGCTAATGAGATGTGTGTTGGTGCATTCTTACGTATTAATATTTTCTGATTTAAATTTGAACTATTAAGTATGGAATATGTATTCTACATTAACAAAAGATCTTTGAGGTTATCAATAGCTCTTAAAGAGGGACCCTGAGACGAGGAGTTTGAGAATTATTGTGCTAACATGAGGGCACTAGTTGGTAAGGAGTAATGTGATATAAGACATGAGATGAGGCCATTTGGACAGATTTAGATGCCTCTGAGAATTGAAATGTTCAAACTTTCTTAAAGCTTATTTGCCAGGAGAATCCATTCCTCCCCTAGTACCTAAGGAAACTGGCATTCCAATGAAAAAAAACCGTTCTATTGACTATACCTAAAGAACTTATCTCAAGAGAGTAACTATTCTCAACAACAGCTTTTTCTCAGACATGTGCACTCATATTTTCTTGAGGCATATTCCAAAGGTTAGATTCTGGCATAGTTGAGAAAAATTAAAGTGAAGTTTCCTTCAGGAAGAGGAAGTGATTACATGAAAGATTCAGCATCTTGCTAAATAGCATCATTAAAGAGGACTGAAAAGCATGTACAGGAATATAGGCTGAGGATATAAACCCAAGAAGAATAAAATATAAGTGGGATCAGGCTAAATGTCTTAATATGGATGTGTTCATCCAGAATTGAAGAATTAAAGTGTTAGCTAGGCTGCTTAGGAATGAGCTTAAATGTTGTGTTAGTTATTGGAAGCTTGTACATAGCAGTGACTACAATCAATCAAATTAAGATTATAGAACAACCCCAGTACACTAGAAAAAGGAGACTAACATTTGGGGCAATAAGACTGATGAAGTGGATCCATTGCATTCAGCTTGTTCAGCCACACACTAACTATGTCCACTGGGGGGACCCTCTTTGAGGCATTTAGAACTTCATATAGTGAGTGGAACCCTAGCATCCACAAAAGCTCTGGGTTGTCTGTCCTCTGTACACTGGACATGAAAGAAGATCACCAGGAAAATGTTTTCCCTTGTAAAAATGAAAATAATAGCCAAAGGTCAAGGTCAAAGACTATATTTGGTCTAAACAATTAACGACACACCTCATTCATCAAGGCTTATCTGCCTACTACTGCTGGATATTCAATTTGATTTTAGTAAAGGCTAGCGGTGGGCCTCTGATATGGCACCATTCCCCAGGTGACCCACAGCTATCTAGCATCTGGTTGATTACATTGGACTACTTCCATCAAAGAGAAGGCAGGAGTTTAACATAATTGGGAATATATGTGCATTCTTTATGCCAATTTGCTATTCCTGACTGAAATTCTTCTTCCAGCAGGACTTCCAGAATGATTTAATCAACACCATGGACTCCTCTACAACATAGCCTCCAAACAAGAATCTTAGTTTACATTAAAAGAAGTGCACCAATGACGTCAGGCTTATGCAATCTCTAATTTTACTGAGTGCTCCATTACCTGGAAACATCTGACTCAACAGAACAGTGGAACTGTCTACTGGACTCATTAATGGCCCCAGCCATGGGATAATATCTTGTGAGACTGGATTGTTGATGTATAGGATATATTAATAAACTATTAATAGCAACAAATATATGGTGCTGCATATTAAGAATACTTGGGTCTGGAACCAGTTGCTATTACCTTTGATAACTTGCAACGTTCTTCTTTTGAGACAAAGAAGACATCAGCCGGACAACTAAGGGCAGGAGGAGTGAATGAGTTTGGCACTTTAATTCTCCCCTTTCTTCTGTTGCCTCATTGATATTCTGGTAGTTGTTGTGTTGTTCTGTGAGGACAGATTAAATCATGTGAACCCTAGTCCCTGATTTCAGTTATCACTGGGCTCGTAAAAGACTATACTTTCCCTATGCCATTTCGAGGCTAAAAACGATTACAGATCCTCCAGCTTTCCCCTGTCAATAGTCCTTGGAATTTTACCTCCTGTTAGTTATCAGAACTCTTTCCATATTTCCATAGATAACCTATAAAATTAATTCTATTTCATTAAATTCTTTGAGTGTTCTGTCTATTTTACCCTATGACCCTAATTAATAGAATAAGGGACTATTTCAGGTACCTTGTATGTATAACGTGGAATCACATGTATAAGACATCTTCAATGAACTTAAATATAACAGAGAAATAAGACAATGTTATACATGAAGTAATCACAAAATACTTAAAAATAATTATTTAACAGATAATTATGAGTATGTAGCTAAGGCAGAAATTATTTACTGTTTTAAAATCACAGAAATCTACATGGCAAACATTTGAATAGGACATAGAAATATTATTCCAATTTATACTGTGATGATGCAGGTGTAGGGGTGAGGAAACCTCTAGATGTGACTGAAGGCTTGGAGAAGCATTAGCTAGGCACATGGTTTGGACCAGCCTGAGAGGTTAAACACTAGTGTGAAATGCATGCAAATTTAAATAATATGAACTTTAATATATGTTAAGAATAATGCTAACCAAGGTAATGAAGAGAATGGTATTATATTTCTTTACACTTTAATTTTAATTTCAGTAAAAGAAACTGATAATTTTGTATTTGTCACTCTTCACCCTTAGAAGTTCATTTTGTGAAACCCTATCAAGAAAAATATATATATCGTTGACTGTTTATATGCAAGGGTTCCACATCTGTGGATTCAACTAAATGTTGATCAAAAGTATTCAGGAAAAAAAAAATTCCACAACGTTCCAAAGAGCAAAACTTGAATATTCTCTCTGTGCCATGTACTGCACTGAATCTAGGCAAATGAGATATGTAGCTGTTGTATTAGGTATCACAAATCATCTAGAGATAAAGTATATGGAAGACGGCATTGGTTATATGCAGAATTATATTGGAATTCATATAAGGGACTTGAGTATCCATGGATTTTAGTATCCTCTGAAGCCCTAGAATCAATCCCCCATGTATACCATGGGATGACTGTATGCCTTCATTTCAACCTTTACAAATTGGCAAGGCACTTTGGAAACTATCTTGTCCAACACCATCATTTTTTGTCATATGTTTTTACTACCAAAAGTGCTGAGAACAATTTTAATGGCTGGTTTATCCATTTGTACAGAATAATGAGGAAATATTTTTGATGGATTTCTTAATCCTTTTTTATAATATTCTGTGAAAATATTTAAATTTATCCACCTCTACAATCCAAGCACCAAAATATGAAATACAGTATTACTGTGTAATATGTGAGGATTTTTTTCTAAGTAAGAAAAATATACATAAAAATACAGAATCATGTTGCTCATAAAACCAAATGCTAAATTATTATTGCTGGGTGGTTTACCAAGAATTTAATGAAAAGAGATAATAAGAAATTGCCTTGAACTCTAATTGTTTTACTACTGTAAACTCCTTAGGCAGTAATAAAAAGTATTTTTCCCAACTCTCTCCAGCCCAAAGGTTGCCAGGTCTTTCTGTTCTTAATGTCCAAGTATTACTTACCTCAGGAAATGGCTTTGGTGCTTCTAGGACCTGTGTCTGTCTGTGTGAGACATTAACATTTTCATCTTTTAGGGAACCAGCAAGGTCTATTATTTTAGAAAGGGAAAATAAAACTTTGTGCTTAAGGAAACTGGGGGGAAAATTAGAGTAGCCTGTGGGTATTCCCCAAGAACTAAGAAGAAATACAAATTTGTATGACCTGGGAGAGAGATGAGGAAGTGTAGACACCTCCACTCCACTCTTACCTAGTGCTGGGGAAATGAGAAGATCTCAGAGACAAGAGCAGGACAGTAAAGAGAAAGACCTCGTGAACTGAGATATGGGCTTCAGGATCGATGGTAGGAATAGGTAAAACCACTACGGAATGGCCTAGTAAGTCTATACTAAATAAGAATTAGCAAGAGTGTTGAGCTGTCTTGTTATATGTCAGTTTTACAGAAAATTTTAAAATTTCAAATGATAAATTTTGTAGCCCCTTGGACACAGTATTTTCATCAGGCAATCCAGATAAGTATTCAACAAAAAACACACAAAAATATGAAAAGTCAAAAGGCAGCAAAATTCTTATGTTCACACAAAAGATTATACATTTTTACTATTTTCTTGAGTAGTAAAAGGGCCCCATACTAAATTTTTTTTTTTTTTTTTTTTTTTTTGAGATACAGTCTCACTTTGTTGTCCAGGCTGGAGTTAGGTGATGCAATCTTGGCTCACTGCAACCTTCATCTCCCAAGTTCAAGTGATTCTCCTGCCTCAACCTCTGGAGTAGCTGTGATTACAGACGTGTGCACCACCATGCCCAGCTAACTTTGGTGTTTTTAGTAAAGATGGGGTCTCACCATGTTGGCCAGGTGATCTAATCTCAGGTGATTCACCTGCCTTGGCCTCTCAAAGTGTTGGGATTACAGGTGTGAGCCATCACACCCAACTTCATACTAAATATTTATAAAGATTATGCTGGTTAAATATATTTCCAGATAATAAATAATATATCCAATATTTTTAAAACATCTTCCATTTACAAAAATTTCAAGTCTTGTGATGATTTAAAGAACAAACACTGTACAATAATACAGCTCTAGGTCTGTGCCTGAAGGTAAGAAGCAAAATGATGATGTACTCTCATATACTGTATACATAACACAGTCTCTGAAGGAAGTAAACAAGTCATAAGAAATATGTGAGATTCAGTAGATGAAGTCCCAAAGAAAAGACACCTGTACTTAAAAGGAGAATGAGTCAAACAATTTCAATAGCAAGGTAAAATAGTAGAAGCTAAAAGAACTCGAATTTGCAAAATGTGGTAAGTAAAATTTCTAGAGCAGTGCTTCTTAAGCTTCTCAAATTTTAACATGCATTTGAATTATCTAGAGTTTTGTTGTTGTTTTTCAAGTGAAGATTCTGACTCAGTATTTCTGAAGTGATGTCTGAAATTTTGCCTTTTAGCAAGCTCCAAGGTGCTGTCAATGTGCTGATCTGTGGAATAACAAGAGTCCTGATAACATGCCTATGACTATGTAACTATCAAAGGAGCAAGCTCCAGACAAATTAGCAGACTTCAACCATACAGACATGAGTTAGAAACGTTCTGCAGTTGAAAACAAATTATCTGACAAATTTGTAGTCTGCCTTAAAATATTTCTCTCAGAAAATGGAAGAGGGAGTAAGAATATCAGTTAACTTATATTGAACCTTTATTATATGCTATGCATTGATTTGACTGCTTTATATTTATTATTTCATCCAGTCTTCCTAGCAACCTTTTGAGACAGGTAATACAAAGATTTTTTAAATGACTTCCAAAGACAACTAATGCACAAGACAATATATAAAGACATTAAATAAATTTCCACTTATGTAGAAATGTAATTCCACACAATATATGATTATAGTTGTCTTAGTACAGAAATTCAAGTGAAAAAGACATGGTCATGATAGTAGACCAAATATTTAACATAAACTGTTAGCATGTGGTCATTCTGAAACCAAACAAAAAGCTTGCTATGTTATATGTGTTATGGAGAGTTAGAGAATTTAGCAGGGACATTTCAAATGCAGTGTTTAGCTCAAGGGCTATAAATTTTCCATTGTGCTCTGTACTAGTTAGAACATATTTGTTGTAACTATTGTTAATTCCAGGAGCCACAAATCAGAGGTATCGACAAAATGATGTGCATTCAGAAAAGAATAAAGCAGGATTTTAAAGTAACTGAAAAGCAAACAGAACCTGAGCATCTTGAAGTCATTCAGCCTGTGGTATCATATGCGATATAATAAACTGATTCATTCAAGCTTCAATTTCAAGGAGTGAGATTTCGGAGTTTTCCTAGGGGGCTTTTCATGTGTTGGGTTAACTCTCACTCCAAATACCTGCTTTGTTCCCTGAATTATAGATTTCCACTTCTGGTTCTGTTTTGTGAGGCTCTTGTCCTATTTCCATAATATTTTGCCTCATTCCAGGCCACTGCTCCTTCTCTTTAATTCTCCAGAGTGCCATTAATACAAAGCTGTTGTATGTAACATCCTCTTTTTTCTGAGGGATTAAGGATAATTCAGTGTTTAAAACACTAAAAATCCTACACTGCTCTTCTCCTCTAGGCATTTTAAAATAGGAGAAAAAATTAAATGAGTAAGAAAGTCTGACAAACCACTGGTTTTTCTATATAACTATTTTTATTTCTATTTTAAATTATTTTATTCTGGAGTAGATAATATAAGCATAGGGATATAACTTGAACAGTAATTCTCCTCCTGTTTCATTTCCCAGACAACTACAGTCTTGTTTCCTAGAGGCAAACCTCATTATGTTTTTATTGCATATTTTTCCAGGATGATCTATCCTTGAAGATTTTGAAAACTAACAAATACTAAATTGAGTCCAATTTTTTGGTAGGTTGCTCTAGGCATATTCTTAGCCTTTACGTTGGGTAATGAGATACTGGTAAAAGCCCAGCCCTCTAAAAACCTAAAACTCTACCACCTAAAAGTCATTTTGGCATTCCTCAAACAATACATTTATTATCTGTAACCTCATTATTCTCCAAGACACTTGTACCTTCCCTAGGGATTCGTAGTCTCTGCAACTCCTTATTCAGAATATTCTCTTTTCAAGAAAACTCCTCTCACTATACTAGTTCTTATCAAATCTTTTGTCTCAGTCTACCTGCTTACAATTTCAGTTACTTTATTTTACAGAACAATTTTACTACTCTTTACATTTCTTTTTCCTCTTGGCTATCCGCAAAGGGCACTGTCCTCGCATTAAACAAATAAATAAATAAACAAACAAACAGGGACAACAACAGAGATAGTCTCTTTCTAAGAGGATTGCTTACTGCCCTCTTAAGTAATCTTTCAAACAGCAGCCACTTTAAAAAATAAATCCCACTCCTTCTCTACCTCCAAGCAACCTCATTATTTTCTTCCCCTGGCAAAAGTTTGTAAATCACTAGACAGTCTCCAGGACACAAATTATTTGCCTGAGTGACAAGAGAGCAGGGAGAGAAAATGTTATTTTCTCATAGAACGTGGGCATGGATACTAAGCTTAATCTAAGGGGTGCTCTCTTCCTCAGACAGAGTCCTTGATTCTGTGGAATTACTTGTGCTCAGCACTAGAGAACAGAAAAAGTGCAACAGAGTGAAAAAAAAAAAGGGGATTAAAAAAAAGTGAGCATGATGTTAGAATAAAATTTTTCCTCACCTCTGGAAATCTTGCTTATTACACCTGAGCTCTCTTATTCAAATCCTTCCGGACAATTTAGGAAGCGGGATTCTGAGTCAGAGAAAATACTGGGCAGATGGCAGACCTCATGTAGCATGGATTGGGCAGATTTCCTTGCCACAGAGATAGTAGCATTAGAGTTAAATATGGTCAAAAGGGTGATCAGATTCATCATGTTAAATCCTTGACTTATTTCCTTTATCTTTCATCTACCCTGCAGCCTGAGTGGGGAGAAATCAAAAACATAAATTAAGTTGCATACACACATCCTAAGTAAAATAACAGTAAACCAAATATAGCAGGTTATTAAAAGAATAAAACTCAATGACAAATTAGGCTTTATCCCGGAATAATGAAAGGATAATATTCCAATGAATTAATAATAAACAACTGGAAATCTAGTAATTCTAATCTAATCTATTAAAGCACTGCTAAACTGGCCTCATTTAGTATTCATTTCTTATACAAGCCTTTTAAAAAATATAATATCTAAAAACTGTCCAAAAATCATAAAACTATCTTAAAAAGCACCATCAAAGCAATACCAATCAGAATAATATCCTTTAAAGTTGTGAACAAAACCAGGAAGCTGCTATCTTTGCTACAATTTAACAATATTATCAATTCCATTATTCGAGAAAGAACAGTCTATATGTTTTTGAAATTAAAAATTTGTCAGTGTTTGATAGGTTTAGTTATTAGAAATATCTGTGCTCTGTGGAAAACTATTTTAAGTTTTATAACTAGTAAGATTTGATTCTAAATCTAGAAATGTGAAGAGAAAATGAGTAGAATCTTGCTGTTATATGTAATAAAGCATATGTCAGAAATACAGAAATAAAGGGATTAATGTAATGGACTAGTTTGTTAAGCAGAATTATGTGTATACAGTATATACACTATATATAAGTATATATACAAATATATGTATATATACACACATCACTATCACATGTACCTAAAATGAATTTATAAAAAGCCGAATTTTCCAGCTAGTGGAAAATATAGGAAAATTAGAAATTAAACGTTAGAAACAAATAGATCACTTCCTGATAACATAGGGAAAATCACTTCTAGATGATCATAAGGTCTAAGTGCGGTGGAGTAGAGGCATGGGATTCTAATAAAACAATCTGCAATTAACAACTCTGTACAGAAAAAAAAAAATGCTGGGGGCTCTGTAGACTCATCAGAAGGAAGATGTTGTTAAAGAAGCAATAAACTTGGAGCAAGCAACTTGCATACAGTGAGTTTACTGTCTTATTGTGGCTTTACTTTGGGGAGATCAAGCCTGGTCAATAAATCTCTGATTAAGAAGTGATTTAACTGATTGGTAAAATTGGGATCAAGAGCTGGTCACATTTACCTCAGCACCAACAGCTTCCCTCCCATTCTCCTAAGGATCTGATTTCCTGCAGAAAATATTTATTCTCTTCTGCTTTTCTCTCCAAACGTTGCAGAAACAGGTACTGGACTTTCAGAGGGACGCCCATGGTTGTTTAGATCTTCTAGCAGATAGATGGGCTGACTCACTCTTCTTGGGGTCCAGTCTTGAAATCCATACTACAGCCACATACTGAAAAGACTTCTCTATTAGCTTTTATCAGTAGCAAACATGATATATGATCGCTATCTCCTTTTTTCTCCTGCCTTATCTTACTTGCATTAATCTCCAGGATGGAACACAGTAGTGTCCTTTATTAGAATGCTCAATCCCACTATTTATTAGTAGAACTGATTTGGGCTTTGAATTTAGACAAACTTGTTCTCCAACCCAGATTCTCATTTCTCCTTCTCAGATTAACATATTGGAGAAGTTTGTTTATGTGCCCTTGCTGCCTTTTTTTTTCCTGAAAGGAGGAATAATAATCTCATAGTTATCGTATCACTTGTTCGGAAATTCTATATGAAAGGTCGTTCAGGACTTTAAGCACATAATAAGTACTTAATAAATAATCAATTCCCTTATCCTTCTACTCTCTTACAAGCAGGTCTGATTTCCACTAGTCAGGAACATTCATAGATGAGATTCTTATGACGGGAATTTGGAGTATATTAGTGGTCTTCAAATCCTTTGTCTGTGGACCTGTGGGGAAAAGAAAGAGAGATCAGACTGTTACTGTGTCTATATAGAAAGAAGTAGACATAAAAGACTCCATTTTGTCCTGTATTTGAGATGCTGTTAATCTGTGACCCTACCCCCGACCCTGTCCTTGCAAGAGACATGTGCTGTGGTGACTCAAGGTTTAACGGATTTGGGGCTGTGCAGGTGTGCTTTGTTAAACAAGTGCCTGAAGGCAGTATGCTTGTGAAAAGTCATTACCATTCTCTTAATCTCAAGTACCCAGGGACACATACACTGCCAAAGGTCGCAGGGACCTCTGCCTAGGAAAACTAGGTATTGTCCAAGGTTTCTCCCCATGTGATAGTCTGAAATATGGCCTCGTGGGAAGGGAAAGACCTGATTGTCCCCCAGCCTGATACCCATGAAGGGTCTGTGCTGAGGAGGACTAGTACAAGAGGAAAGAAGGCCTCTTGGCAGTTGAGATAGAGAAAAGCATCTGTCTCCTGCCTGTCCCTGGGCAATGGAACATCTGGGTGTAAAACCCGATTGTATGTTCTGTTTACTGAAATGGGAGAAAACCGCCTTAGGGCGAAAGGTGGGACTTGCTAGCGCAATGCTGCTCTCTATGTACTAAAAAGGTTTATGGAGATACTTGAGTATGCATATCAAGGCACAGCACTTTTCCTTAAACTTATTCATGTCACAGAGATCTTTATTCATATGTCTTACTGCTGACCTTCTCCCTAAGATGATCCTATTATCCTGCCACTTCCCTTTTTCTAAGATGGTAAAGATAATGATCAATAAATACTGAGGGAACTCAGAGACCGGTGCCGGCGTGGGTCCTCTGCATGCTGAGCGCCGGTCCCCTGGGCCTCCTTTTTCTTTCTCTATACTTTGTCTCTGTGTCTTATTTCTTTTCTCAAGTCTCTCCTTCTACCTAACGAGAAACGCCCACAGGTGTGGAGGGGCAGGCCACCCCTTCATGGACCCATACTTAAAAAAAATCATTTAGTTCCTCATACATTTTAAAGTTGAAATATAAAATTTTTTATCATATGTTTAAATAGTTGCAAAGGTTGTAACTTCTAGCATACTATAAATATATGCACTTCAAAAATAATTACAGTGTATATCATCCTTTTAGCTATATCCAGTAGAATTTAAAACCTACAATGTTATATGGACCAGGTCTTTACATCAGAAATTTTACAGAATTCGTTTTTCCAACTCAAACTTGTATATATATTCCTTTCCCTTTCCCAGAAATGTCCTCTAATATCATATGAACTTATGTCTCTAAAATATTTTGTTGATAATTCTAACACAGTATTCTGTAACAAAACACATATATATAATTACAATGCTTTATTTTCTTTAATTCTAAGATGCTAATTGTTAACATATATTATCTAAATTAATTTATTGTTATATCTATTTTTAGTACAGAATGAGAGAATTGATAACTTGACAATTTTTAAATGTGAAAAGTACCTTTTTTGGAACTATGTCACTTAAAGCAATAAGTTGAAAGAAATATTTATGATGCCTAGATTATAGCATTAGTTTAATTTTCCCTTTGTGTGGTATACCAGGGTTTTTGGTTTCAGGTCAATAGACAATAATAAGATTTAGAGTGGGCAAAAAGTAGACCATTATTTCATAAAAGATATAAAGCCATGCCATTATTTCATAAGGGCTTCTAGAAAAAAGAAATCTTCAAAGCAGATCTCATTCTCAGTTAGTTTTAAGAAACTGGGTGAAGGTACCAGGAGGAGTGAATTAGAAAGACAGAACTTGGTAGTCAGAGTGTGGGAAGCTTGAAGTCGAGATTATGGAGGTGGCACAAAAATTGTAACAAAGTCTAGAGCGTGATTATGTAAATGGTAGGTAGAAGTGAATTGAAAATAACTTCGTTGTCTTTGAGATCAAGGGACTGGATGTTCTACATGTGTATTGAAAGCAGGCAGCTTTATTATAGATACAGTGGTGGATAAAAAGACATGAAATGTGGTATAATCTAGTGTTAGTATGATCAAAATAACTTTTTTGTTGTCGTTCTCCTGTTTGATTGGTTTTGGTTTTCTAAGATAGGAGTGAGGAATAATTATCAGGAAGTAGCAATGAAGAGCAAGAATAAAATCCCCTTACTAGACTTAATGTTACTGGGTATAAAACAAACAAATAATAATAAACAAGACAACAACCAGGTGAGAAGAATGCTGAGAAAACATTCATTTACTGACTAAGAAGTCCCACAGTGTTGTTCGATATGGACTCTTGGCATTTTAGGCAGAACAAATCTATAGGAATATTGAAGCATCAAGGCCATTTAGCATTCCTGACTCCTATCTACTAAATGCTGGGAGAACTCCTGACCATGTGGCAGACATTCCTCCAAATATTTCTAACCCCATGCATTGGGAATCTCTCAGAGCCAAAGGGATCCCTGAATTAGAAGTTATTGGGGGATTTTGTATATTATGACAGACTGTAATTTCAGATGGACTAACAAAAGGTATGAGAAATTCTGGCTTTGGTGGTCTACTAGAGGCAATACAGAGATACATAGGGAGGAGAGCTGGGGCAAGGAGGACTGGGAGGCTTGGCTTTCTGGTACTGATTGCCCTAAATAAGGATGTGGGGCTAGATGGAATTTTGTTGATGAGCTCTTAGAAAGTGGTGAGGGGTAGGTTCTAATTGAAGCTTCCTTGTGGAATTCTTCTCTTAGGAAGTTTCTAGTGGTGAGGCAGATAGCACAGGCCTCAGGGAGTTTCACTGGGAGCATTTAGCAATTGGTGGATCCTTACTCTAGAAGTAGGCAAGATGCAGCCAGCAAAGGGACAGCCTAACTGATGGAGACATAGTGAAAAAACATGTATTAGCAAGACTAACCAGATGTTTATTATTTCAAAAGAAATATATCTTAACTTACATTGTTTCATGAGCCCTCTTTCACAATTTCATGATTTCATACTTCAAATCCGGTTTGGAGCATTAATCATATGATCCAGGGTAATAATTCCTGTTGGACAGCTGTACTTCTGCTATGCTGTTTTGGGCTGCTTTAACTTACCATGTCAAACCCTTCTGCAAACTGCTACCAAGTCAGGATATCCTGATTGCAACTTGTTAGAAATCAAAATTCCAGTACTTCATATACGAGGTGAATGTTTTGCCTAAATATGATTCATTTCATATGCTTCTGAATTTTAATTAAATTTAAATTTAAATAACTTAAACCTAATTGACTGTAAGATTTTAAATTTAAATTTCCAACTTAGCTGTTTTTTTATTTCAATTTAGAATTTTAATTTATCTCAAATATAAACTAATTTAAATTGATTTAAAAAAACTCAGATATCTGTTGGATCCAATTTGGATTGGCCTGCTTCCATTTAAAGCCATAGGACCAGATGAATCACTTAAGAAGATGATACAAAAGGGAAAAAAAGAATTTAAGGAGAGAAAACTGGGATGTCCCACCATTCACAGATCTGGTAGAAAAGATAGAGTCATAAACTGCCTCAAAAGGAAACTTGTGGGGTTGCTTGAAATCTGGAAGCTGAAAGAAGGATGTTTTAAACAGTTAGCAGTTTCTTTCTTTAGCTGGAGGAGGTCTGTGGGCCAGAGAAAAGTCAGGGTCTTTCTCAAAGACAGATTTACGAGGTCCTCCATGTCCTGTGACAGTTTGGCAAAAGGATCCTAAAATGGCTGTGTTCTCCTAGTTCGCAAGTCTTAAAGCAGCCTGGGACACCTGATAAATTAATGATCACCTGATTAACTAATGCATGATAATTGAATTAATTATTGTCACCTGATAAACTATTATATAAATATATAAATTATATTCAGATTATTATATAAATTATTAAGAGTTATTAAAACCTTTCAAAGGTTGTCTCTTTCCTTGGAGTCTGGGTCTAATTGATGTGGGCACGTAGGGATTAAAGACAGATTTAGACACAAATTAGACTCGTTGGCAGACAGAAGCAAGGAACACCTGGATACCAAGAGGTAATTGTTGTCGTGCACGCATGTCCGTATCAATTTTTTATCCAGTCATCTGGAGGGTTTTACAAGCTTGGTATATTTGGTGTCTTATATCCTGCAGGTCCAAGATGTTTTGTTAATTACTCTTTTTTCTTAGAATGGCTGATACTTGAGTGGCTATCTGTAGAATAATGTTCATGAAATTCCTGTTATTTAAAATTTTTAGTAATAGTTTTCCACAAAACATCCACATACTTTCAGACTCTTATTTATTTCAAAGTTGCTGCTCATTAATGGATTAACATATAATTTTCTAATTTGAACATAGTAATTATTGCAATTTGTGGCATCTCAGATTATTATTATTATACTTATGATTTTTAATCTGTCACAGATGCTTTGACTAATTTATTACTATTTCAGTAATAATTAATTACTATTAGCTTTGTCGTATCCCAAAGCAATATTATTTACTTTGATGTAACACCTACTCCCTCAAAAATGCATAAAATTAGATGACAGGAATATATGTGAGTGATATTTAATTTAATTCTCTTCATGAATAAAAAGAAAAATTCCTCTAGGCATAAGGAAGAGCTAAAGAAATGTTATATTAAAAATGTTAAACTCTATATATTATATCTATATTTGATATGCAAACAATTACTTTATTTGACAAGTACACATCCCACAAGACACTTTGGATCAGAACAGCTACTACCCCTTCCTAGTATTAACATAATTACTATTTCTGTTGGTAGGAATGTTAAAACAGGCATAATGTTCAAAAATCTGTTATGTCTGTGAATAATTCTATATTCATTTGCCTGTAGGTTAAACTCATAGAAATTTCCTGTAAAGCTAATTCTTCTCCACAGGAGAATAAATCAATATAGAGATGCATATCATTAGGAAAGTAGCTTTCTGGTACATATGTATTCATTTAAAATGGTACTTGGTAGATTTCAATAGTTATTTACCTACTTGCTCTGCTTGATATAGAGAAAAATATTGCCCTCCTCTTAGATTTTGTATTACAGCATTTACTTTGTTCTGTGATTTCAACCTATTAGAGTAGACTAATTAAAATTATTTTATTTTATTATATATTTTATTACTTTCCCTCCTTCCCTCCAGTGGACTTACCAGAGATCAAGAGAAAAGAGCAACCTGCCTAGGTGCAAGCAAGAAGGATTTATATGATTATATAAAATTAGTGATAAAACCAACTGAAAGACAGTTATTTTATTATAATGCACCAGCAATTCTAAAAATTGATAAATTCTACAAAAAAAAAAATTCTACTTTCTACTCTGATAAAAACTTTTATTGTATTGATGTAAGTTCTTTTGTTTTGTTTTGTTTTTGAGAAAGAGTTTCGCTCTTGTGCCCAGGCTGGTGTGCAATGGCGTGATCTCGGCTCACTGCAACCTCCCCTACCCCCCAGCCACACTGAGCTCAAGCCATTCTCCTGTCTCAGCTTCCTGAGTAGCTGGGATTACAGGCACATGCCACCATGCCCAGCTGATTTTTTTTTTTTTTTTTTTTTTTTTGTATTTTTAGTAGAGACAGGGTTTCATCATATTGGTCAGGCTGGTCTCATACGCCTGATCTCAGGTGATCTGCCTGCATCAGCCTCCCAAAGTGCTGGGAGTACAGGCGTGAGTCACCGCAACTGGCCTATTGATCCAAGTTCTAAACAATGGTGTGTTCTGCTCGGTTTTAATACTGTAAATGTATACTTCAAATCAGCACAGTTTTATTACTCGTCTTTTAAAAACATTTTACTTTATATGGGAGTTAATCTGGAGAACTCCCTATTGTACATATGCGAACTCAACTGTATGTTCTCATTGGAGAGTAAATTTATAATGGTTTATGATTATTCAAGGTTACTTTTGTTATAATACCAGTCTCTACCTCTAGTTGACATTAGATAGTTCTGTGTTTAAACACTGACTGCAGTGTTATTGTAAAGATGAAGAAAAGACCTTGAGTTATTTCAATTCTATCATTCTACATAACCACCTGGAGTTATTTTTTGTATATAATTTAAAAAGTAAAACAGAGTACAAAATGCAAATTTTAATATTTTTCTTTGATAAATGCAAATGTTAGTTCAGCAATGAAATATTTTATGGAATTTGAATAATATCTTTTACATTGAAATTTAATTTAAAAATTGTTTTTCTTATTCGTTATTAAGCTGTAATGTTATCATATATCATGGAAATAGACCAATATACAGGGATGTTTTTCTCACTTTATATAAATGTATTAGTGTAATCAAGACATAATAATCATATAATTTATTTTTTGACTGTGAATTTTTTGTGTATTCATTTTAATTATAATTCAATTTAATTATAATTATATTATAATTAAAATAGGTATAAATATCTATTTATGGAGGGAGGGAGGGAAAGATAAAGGAAATAATCTAAATTATATATAGTATACATATATTTCAATAAAAGGATTGTAATTGCCCTCCTTGTTTTCTAGACATTATTAATTTATTTTTAGTTTACACATACAGCACTGATATTTTATTAATTTTATTTTGTGATTGATACTGAAGAGAATTTGTCATGAGCAGGTTAAAAATGATCTGTTCCATCTATCAGTGTCATATACACTAGTAACACCATTCTATTCCTCCACATCTTCCATCCTCCTTCTTTTCTCAAATATATTCTTTGTAACCAGTGTGTACTAGACACCAAAAAGGTTAAACTTCATATAAAATATACATGTCAACTTTAGATTATTCATAATAAATAGAATCATTTTCAGATATACTAAGGTGAAAACAATGCTAATTTGTAAGAATAAAATTACAATTAATTAATAAAAGTATCTCTATAGAAATACAGTTGAAGTAACTTGGCAAAATACAGAAACTGTAATAATTTATTCGTACTTGCCAATACTCATCCCTATTCACTTACCAGGCTTATAACTCAGGTGACTATATGTTCCAATTTGCATAGAACTATTCAGGTTTGCTTGGGATAGTCCCAATTTATGTCTGTCATTCTGATATAATTATTAATAGTGCTTACTTTCATTTTCAAAAGTGTTCTAAATTAGGCAATGAAATAATAAATGGCCTCATGAGGTCAACCCTTAATATTTGTAGGTCTAAAAGAAGAATGAACATAAAGGTCCATATGCCATGTATAAAATATTTTGAGGTTATAAATCAGTCACCTATTAAACTATATTATTTTTCCTGGGTATATGCACATTAACAATAAAATCTAAAAATACATTTAAACCTATTATTTAAAAAAATACAATTGAAAGTCAGCAAAATATTCGCAACAACTGAATTTGATTAGTATTATTGCACATGTCTAGTTGTTCTGTTTATGGCACAAATATGATACTTTGATTAGTGATAACATACAAAATACATAATTCATAGGTTGTTTTATATTTACCCCACAAAATGTGTGCTCCTTAAGAAAACTCACTGTTGTAATACCTTTTAACATAACTCGTGTTCTATTGACAATACAATAAAGTTCAACGTTTTTCAAGTCACAAAATGTTTCTTAAATAGTTTTTATTAGCTTCATGCTATAAATCATTGCAAATAAAAACCATTAAAATTCTTATGTAATATTTTAGTTTGTACCTAGATTTTACTACTCACGTTTAAGCATCTTAGTGTAATAAATTTTGTTATTGTAAAAACATTACAAAATATTTCATGTATCTTGCAAGTTAGCACTTATTAATATAATTCAAATTGTACTGTAAAATAAGAATCACTCTTCATGTGTATTACATTCAGAAGTATATTTTTAAAACTCTTAGTGCCATATGAATTTTTAATAATGTGGAATGTTCCTCAGCTGCCAATTGCAACTGCTGTGAATATAAACTTATTGGACAATAAATGCAAACTTTAAGATAAGCAAAACATTATTATCACACTCAGCATTACTGGGAAATATTACTTTGCTATTTAAGAATATTTTATATTCATTCTTTCAAAAGAAAATTATTTCCCAGTTAATTATGTATTATCTTTCCATTGCTTCTGCCTGCACTTCCGATAGCCCTTGCACCCTAGGCAGTGTCTGTTCCTAGTACTGGTTGCAATAAACATCCCACATGATCTAGTCCTTGTCTACTTCTCCAGTGGTCTTCCAGTCCTTTGCTAGCCATCTTCTCATGTGTTCAATGTACCATGATTATTCCATCATCCAGGACTGCAAATCTGGTCTTTCTGTTTTCTGGAAGGCAATTTCTGTTGGTCTTGTGTAGCTTCCTTTCTTGTTCATCAGGTCTTAGCTCAAATGCCACCTCCACTTGGGAATCTTCTTGCCCACCTGTTGTTCTTTTCTTTGAATATAGCACTCTATCTCATTGTCTTATTTTAGTTATTGCTATGGTCTGAATGTTTGTGTTCCCCCAAAACTTCTATGTTGAATCCCAGTTACCAAGATGTTGGTATTCCATGGTGGGACTTTGGGGGAGACAATTAGGTCATGAGGTCTCCAGAATATGGATAGTGCCTTTATAAAAGAGGCTATAGAAAGCCACTTTGCCCCTTTACCATGGAGGACAGAACCACAGCAAGAAGGCACTGCCTATAAGGAATTGGCCTGTGCTGGTTAATATTAGGTATCAGCTTGATTGGATTCAAGTATGTCTACATAGCTGGTAAAGTATTGTTTCTGGGTGTGTCTGTGAGGGTGTTGCCAGAGGGGATTAACATTTGAGTTAGTGGACTGAGAAAGAAAGACCTGTCCTCGGTGTGGGTGGGCACTATTCAATCGGCTGCCACCATGGCTAGAACAAAGCAGGTAGAAGAAGGTGGGATAAGTTGGCTTGCCGAGTCTTCCAGCTTTCAACTCTCTCCCATGCTGCATGCTTCCAACCATCCCTCCTGCCCTTGGACATCAGACTCCAGGTTCTTTGGCCTTTGGATTCATGGACTTATACCAGTGGTTTGCTGGGGGCTCTCGGGCCTTTGGCCACAGTCTGAGGGCTTCACTGTCGGCTTCCCTACTGAGGTTTTGGGATTCACAGCCACTACTGGCTTCCCTGCTCCTCAGTTTGTGGATGACCTATCGTAGGACTTTGCCTTGTGATCGTGTGAGCCAATTCTTCTTAATAAACTCCCTTTCATACATACATATGCCCTATTAATTCTGTCCCTCTGGAGAAGTGTGACAAATGCACAGCCCTCACAAGTAGCTGCTGGTGCCTTGATCTTGGACTTGCCAGCTTCTAGAACTGTGAGAAATAGATATATTTTGTTTATAACTTACCCAGTCTGAAGTATTTTGTTCTAGCAGCCTGAACAGATTACGACAGTTATTTACATCTTTTGTTTCTATATAGTATTCATTTATTATTGTTATTTGTGTAATCCTTATTTACCCATGAGAATCTGAGGTTTGAGTGTACTTTGGTATCTCTGCTGAAACTAGAACATGTATTAGGTGCTCAATAAACATTTATTATGGAATAGCACCCTGTTGTCTCAATTTTCTTTATTTCTGTCTTGGGTTATTATTTAATGACAACGAAAGAATAATCAAATGCCTACTGCACTTATTACAAGTTGTCGTATTCATTGGGATTCTACTTTAAGTAAAGAAAATGCACTGTGATTATAACAAAAATCTATGAAATTCTATTCAGTGAATGAAATAGAATTGGCTCAGAAAAGGTTGTAAAGAGAAAGTATTAGAGAAACACAAATCCACTACTTCACCCTATTTGCATACTATACCTCCAAGTTCCTGAAGAGTCTCAACAAAGTTCCAATTCTATGATGTAATATATGGAAGTAACTGTGATTTAATCCATAGACTTAAGTATGTTTTGTTGTAGACGAATCTGAGCAAACAGTTGGAGACTTCTCTACACTTGAAAAACTAAGGCAGGCTTTATATTCTGACACTGTCATCACTAGAAATGAATAAAAAAGAGGCCCTAACTATTAGAAATAAGTACCTTTGAGGCTTTTTATAAAGTGAACTTCATTTATAACCTTTACAAGCAGGGACTCTGGAGACAGACATCTTTGGTCAAAATAGCATTTCTATCACATAGCTATGGCAGGTTACTTAGCCTTTCATCAAGAAAAAAAGTTGTGCATGAGTATTAAATGGATTAATACATGTAAAATATTTAGAACACCATAAATGTTTATTAGTAGTTTAATAATACATAATTAATATATTTATCTTTTATATGTTTTTGATTATTTTAACCTTGTGAAGTATGACTAAGGGTGGTGATATTACTCTAATTTTCTAAAATGGAATTTTGAATTTAGAAAAGCAAATGAGTTTTTTCAGGTCAGGACAATGGAGTTAGAAAAAAATATGTTCATTCTTTCACATCGTTTGCTACAACTGATGCATTGAGAGGGTTGATTTTAATATTAAGAAACATTTTACTTAGTTCTTCTTTTCCAGAACCATTTATGTAACCTGTAATTGCCAGTACTTTTTTGTGTCACAATCTTGTGACTCATGAATGATGTGGACAAGAGCTCTGATTAAAAGGAGATGTTATGTAACATGGGAGTTGTTGAAATTATAATGTTCCTAGGAGAATATCATCAATGGCTCCACAAGAACAGGGGCAAGGTCAAGGGAACACAATGTGTTTAAAGCACATACCCAAGGACTTATTACAGGTACAAAATGACTAAACATTTTTTCTTCTGAGTAATTGCTGCTTTCTTCCCAATGATACCCTTTTCTTTATATTCTCCTACCTCATAAACATAAATTTCTAAGATACCAAATTTCCCCCAATTCTCAACAAAATAAAATTTTAAATCAGCCCTCACTTTCCTTCTCTCACCTTAAAATTACCCAGCACAAGCCAAAACCTTATAAGAAACACCCTAAGATTCAGTTCCTATATGTGTTGTCTCATGCTTCAGTCAATCAAAACTCTGTTTTTAAAAGATATATTTCCTGTGAGCTGTGATCAGCAGGCTTTAAATTGTCCTTTAGCTCAAATAATATAGAAAGTGATGAAGCAGATTTGCACACTGTGGGCACAGCTTCATTTCATCTCTCCCTGGATTTGTACTACTACATTGTAGTCTAATGGACCAGAGTTAATCATTAATTAACTTATGAGCAAGAAAGTTAGGAAAGATGGTATTTTATTTGAACTAATATGATTTTAATAGACCAATAGCTTGTCTTAAAAAGTGTATTCTGGGCCAGGCGTGGTAGCTCACGCCTGTAATCCCAGCACTTGGTGAGGCCAAGGCAGGTGGATCATGAGGTCAGGGGCTCGAGACCAGGCCAGCAAACATGGTGAAACCCTATCTCTACTAAAGATACAAAGCATTAGCCAGGCATGGTGGCATGTGCCGGTAATCCCAGCTACTTGGGAGGCTGAGACAGGAGGATCTCTTGAACCCAGGAGGCAGAGGTTGCAGTGAGCGAAGATCACACCATTGTACTCCAGCCTGGGCCACAGGGCGAGACTCCATCTCAAAAAAAACAAAACAAAACAGTATATTCTGTTAAATGTCTTAGATTGATGCTTTACTCTGATTGCTCTGTTTAATAGCATATGTCAACTATGAGATTAAAATACATACACATAATGGAGCACTATTCAGCCATTAAAAGAAAATGAGATCTGGCCTGTAATCCCAGCACTTTGGGAGGCGAGGCGGGCAGGTCACCTGAGGTCAGGAGTTCGAGACCAGCCTGGCCAACGTGATGAAACTCCTGTCTCTACTAAAAATACAAAAATTAGCTGGGTGTGGTAGTGGGCACCTGTAATCCCAGCTACTCGGGAGGCTTAGGCAGGAGAATTGCTTACACCCCAGAGGCAGAGGTTGCGGTGAATGGAGTTCGCACCACTGCACTCCAGCCTGGGTGACAGAGCTATCTCGATAAATAAATAAATAAATAAATAAATAAATAATGAGATCTTGTCATTTGCAACAACAGGGATGTAACTGGAGCTCATTACGTTAAACAAAATAAACCAGGCCCCGAAAGACAAACTTCACACGTTCTCATTTATTTGTGAGAGCTAAAAACTGAAACAATTAAACTCATTAGAGATACAGAGTGGAATGATGGTTACCAGAGGCTGGGAAGAGTAGTGCGTGGAGGCAGGGAGTGGGTATGTTTAATGGTTACAAAAAAAAGTAGATAGAATGAACAGGACTTATTATTTGATAACAGGGTGATTATAGTCAACAATAATTTATTATACATTTAAAAATAACTAAAAGAGTATAATTGCATCATTGGTAACACAAAAGAGAAATGCTTGAGGTGATGGATACCCCATTTACCCTGATGTGATTATTACACATGGCATACCTGCATCAAAATGTTCCATATACCACATAAATATATACACCTACTCTGTACCCCAAAATTAACAAATTTAATAAAACAATTTTAAAAATTAAAAAACACTTAACAGTTCTTCAACTTTTTTTAGATAGAGTACATTTACAGGTTTGTTAAAGTGGTATATTGCAGTCAGGTAATCTATATAATACACAATAAGATGATCAACCCATGCCCTCCTCTGTCCCACCTCTACTATTAATAGTGGTGTCTTTCGTACCCATGTTTATGTCCACGTATGCTTAATGTTTAGCTATCACTCGTAAGTCAGAACATGCAGTATTTGGTTTTCCATTCCTGTGTTTATTATGGTCTCCAACTCCATCCATGTTGCTGCAAAGGACATGATTTCATTTTTAAAAAAATATTTTTTTTCTAGATTTATTTTTTTAATCAGGGCTCAAACAGTAATCCATGGATACATGCTGATATTATATTGAGATTATAAAATTACCAAATACTGAATTATTTTTTAAAAGGGTCATTGGAGTGTGTAATTTTATTTAGCAGTATATAAATTCATATTTTGTGAAGTTAGTTAATTTTAGAATTTATAGTCTGTCACATTGGGGAGGATGCTGTCAAATCCACCCCTCTTTCTCTTTCCTTTGTGTTTCTGCTTGACAACAGTGATATACTATTGGCAAACACAACTTTAGTACACTAAAAAAAATTAAAACAGTCATTGCTATATGGTCTAAATATATGTTAGTAAGAGTAGCATTTAGAAGTTCTTTTACTCTATTTTTTTCAAAAATATTTTTTCCTTGTTTCTAGTTTGTTTTTGCTTATAAGCTTTATCAAAAATTTTCTCAAAGTGCTTATGCTTTCAGAATAATCCATGGGGTTAGCTCTCCAACACCTTTATTACTTAATGAAAATAATATCGTTCTATAAAAGGTCAAGAATAGAGAAAATGTTTTGGCCATAACAGAGTGAAGAATTCAAGATGGAGACAAATCGCCTTAACCCACCGCTTCCTAAACACTCTCCATTTCCCCATTTCCTCAGATTAATGTTTTTTTTTTTAATTGGAATTTCTTATTCTATTTGATGACTATGGAGATGAGGAATAGTGGTGACATTTGGGTGGCAGGCTACAGTACATTATGAAATGAAGCTGCAAAACATGATAATACCTCCGTTAGAAGAGCCCTCAGAGATAATAAGTGTCGTAATTCTATTACAGATAGTGATCAGGTTATTATCTTTAGGTAGAGGCACAACTTACTTACAGTTTATTGAATTTTAATCTGATTCTGTATTTCTGCATGTTAAACCGAGCTACACAACAGGCCTGTCGTTTCACTAAGAAATACCGTAAACCTGAGAAAAATATCCATTAGGAATAGGAAGAACAAGGACCCATTATTGTTCAATGTTAGCATTAAAGCTGAACCTGAAAGAACCTCATCACTTTAAATCAGAAGCTGAGCGAGTAATATATTTGAATCCCAGTGATTTATCATCAGTCTAGATTCTAGTACCAGGACCAGGTGACTCAGAAGTGGTTACACAGGGTGACTGGAGTCAGGGAGTGATGGCAGGACCTAGCAGACCTAGCATCTAATTTTTCTCACAGCATACACAGTATAAAACTAATTTTACTAATATTATTGGGCTATATTTTAGGTTTTAGACAATGTCTCCTGGTAGCATTAAAAATAAAAATAAAAAAACCCTTAACATTTCTGATTAGGCATACTGAAATCCACAAAAAATGGCACATTGTTAGTAAGCATTCTATCTTCCTTTATGAGAGAATATTTGAAGTGCAAGACCAAAAGATGGAAAAATACAATTCCATTTAAAACATAATAAAGCTTAGATGGGGCAAAGAATTTAGAAACATAAATTTCAGCATTTCTATGAGATCATTGCATCAAATATTATTAAAGTTTAGATTTCAAGGGTGAAATGCAGGTCCTATCTAAATTCTTTTTTCTTGCAAATTCATTATCTTTCCCAGTCTCAGAGGACCTGGTTGTGATATGCTTACAAATTGAATTAATACTTGGGAATTTATTCAACACACAAGTTTGTGCTGTGTGCCAGAAATTCTTCTAGTTGTGGGGGCTAGAGCAATACTCTGTGGAAACATGTGTCAAATGTACATCTGCTCCTGCATTGTGGCAAAGTCATATTCTACAAAGGCAGAAATATATTTAATGTCCTAGAGAGCCTCTTAATCAAAAGTGTAGCTGACCAAGTATCAGCTTAAATATCATCTCTCCAGAGATGGTTTCTCTCACCACTCTTCCTAAATTAGAATTCCACTGTTATTTATTCTCGATTCTCTTTCCTTCAAGCATTCATTTGATTTCAATTTTGCTTTTTATTTTCTGTATACCCATTATACTTTAAGCTTTCCGAGATCAGGAACCAAATCATGATTAGTCAGCAATGTAACTTGCATTTAGCACTATGCCTGCCCCAAAGCACGTTTATTTTGTCTTCATCTAGGGTTTCAACAACATTTAGTTTTGGCCATGGTATTATATATCATTTTGATGGTACAGGATGGGTTTTTTTAAATTAACTTTTGTTTCATTTGTGTTGAGTCACAACCAGAGGAGGAAGTAAGGAAGAGAAGCAATGTCTGTCACATGTTTCTACATGCTATTTCTTTTTTTAAAGAACAAAAGAAATAAAACTTTATTTGTTATGAAAGAATTGCTCATGATAACAAATTTTAATCTACAGAAAAAAGCTTTAAACTTTTAAAATTTTGAAATAATTACAGATTTACAGCTATTGCAAATACAGTATAAAGAGGTCTTGTGTACCCTTTCTCCAGTTTTCTTCAGTGTTCACATTTTACATAACCATAGTAAAATATCAAATTCAGGAAAATGACGTTGGCACATGTGTAAAGCCATATATCATGCTATCACATGTGTAAATTCATTTGAACACCACCACAAAAGATACAGAACTAGTCAAACATCACAATGGTCTCCCTTATGCTACCCCTGATAGTCACACTCACCCTCCTCCCCACTGCCTTCCATGAACTCTGACAACCACTAATGAGCTTCCCACTTCTATCACTGTTTTTGAGAATGTTATGTAAGTGGAATTACATGGTATGTAACATTTTGGGATTGGCATTTTCAGTAATCATAATGACTTTGAGATGTGTTCAGATTGTTATTTGCATACTTTCATTTCTGAGTAGTATTTCACTGTATGAGTATAACACAGTTTATTCAACCATCCACCCACTGAAGGGCATCCAGACTGTTTCCTGTTATTTTGCTATTACAAATAGAGCTGCTGTGAATAAGTACATATAGAATTTTGTGTAAAACACAGTTTTGATTTCTATTTTTATTTATATATTATTTTTCAGTGTTCCTTTTATTATTTCTAATAAAATAAGTAAAAGTTTTATGAAAAGTGACTCACTATGAAATATTTGAAGCTATAGAAAAATTTAAAGGAAAAACAATGATCTACATTTCTACAAATGAAAGTCACTATTACTCCATTGGTATTTTTCTTTGCATATATATATTTTTACTTTTAATGTACAAGATACTTATGCTGTGTATAAATAGTTCTAGTTATAATATATAAATGCAATATCATTCCTGATTTTTTCTTTACCATTTTAAAATAATGATTATAAATAAAGAATGAAGGAAAGATACTCACATATACAAATAAACATAATTTATTTGAAATGAAGCATAATAGTAAAATATATGCCCCCCAACCCCACTACTCAGTGTAAGAAATAGAACATACCACTACCATGGACACTCCCTTCGGGTTTCTTTGTTTTATTCATTTATTTTAGATTTTTTAAAGAACATCTTCTCAATCATACTACTCAAAGCAGATGTCATGTTTCCTAGACAAAAATTTAAATAAGGAGATGTAAGAGACCCATTGGTTTTGTAACTTACCATGGTTGGTAATACATATTTTACTCTTCTTCTCAATGCCTTAAAAAAAATTCTTACTGAAACCATCAAAATTGTCTTCCTTTGAGAATCCACTGATTTAAATCTCTTTCAAGTAAAGGGCCAGTTAGTGTTAGACTGTAGTAGATCTTTACAAACCAGTGGAATTAAAAATCTTACCTGTGAGTATTTTTTTGTAGTTTTTGGTTGTTGTGCAGTTAAAGAAGCTGATTCATCTTTTTTTTCTACTTTATTATTCAAAAGAATGCACTGTTCTTGAATTGTGAATATAAAATTTTTGGATATAAATTAGTTTCATTCTACGTGTTCCATCAGAAAGCTATTTTTGATCAAAATTATACTGAAGTATATGATGTTTACTTTGTTTTATGTATTGTACTTTTGCTAAATATTATTAGGTTTATATAGTTCAAACTATAATTCTCCAATTTTTCAAGGAATATGAAATTTATATTTATACATATCTGTTTTTTTCAATTTTTCGTCATGCCAGACTCCTCCTTACTCCCAGAAAAACTATTATTGGTAACAACAAAAAAAGAAAACTACAGGTTTGATAAACATAGATGCAGAAATTGTTAACAAAATACTAGCAAGACAAATTCAACAGCACATTAAAAAGATCTTTCACCATACCAGGAATCCAAGGATGAGTTCACTGTAGGCAAATCAAAACAGCATGCTACATAAAATTAACAGAATGAAGAACAAACATCATATGATCATTTGAATAGATGCAGAAAAAAATTCAACAAAATTCACATTTCTTTATGATAAAAATTCTCAACAAATGAGGTGAAGAAAGAATGTACCTCAACACAATAAAGGCCATATATGACAAACCTACAACTAACATTATACTGAATAAAGAAGAGTTGAAAGTTTTCCTCTAAGATCTCAAACAAGACAAGGATGCCCAGTTATACCACTTCTATTCAACATATTACTGAGAATCCTTTTTAGAGCAACCAACAAAGAGAATGACATAAAAGGCATCCAAATTGGAAAGGAGGAAATTAAATTGTCTTTGTTTGCTGATGACATAATCTTATTTTATATCTATCTACCTATCTATCTATACACACACACACAATGAAATACTATTCAGTTATAAAAAATATTGAAATCCTGTCATTTGTAACAATATGGATGAACCTGGAGGACATTGCATTGAGTGAAATAAACCAGGAACAAAAAAACATATACTGCATTATCTCATTCTTATGGAATCTATACATGTTAAACACATAGAAGTAGAGAGTAGAATGGTGGTTATCAGAGACTGGAGTGGTTAAGGGGTGGAGAGTTGGAAAGATGTTGGTCAAAGGATACATAATTGCAGTTAGATAAGAGGAATAAATTTCAAGAGATCTATTGTACAGCAAGATGACTTTAGTTGATGACACATTGCACTTTTGAAAAATGTAAAGAGAGTGAATATTATGTGCTCTTACCACAAAAACCATAACTGTGTGAGGTTACACATTTGTTAATTGCTAGATTAATTAGCTAGATTAACCATTTGACAATGTATATGTACTTCAAAATGTCATGTTCTACATTTTTATATAGATGTAGAACATGACATGTAGAACATGACATTTACTCCAAATACTGTATTTGCTGATTTTTGAAAAGAAAAACAGTCATTGCAATACAATTTATTTAGAGCATATTAAAATTTAATAAAGACAATTCCCTGTTGATGCAATCGGAAATACTACAAAATCGAATTAAGGAAGCTCTATATAGATTCTAAGTATTTTCTATCTGTTATTATCTTCTGAATATTTGGGAAATTTAATATGAGAAAATGCTTCTATTGAGATCTGTGTCAAACATGGCAGAAATGCAATGATCCTAACCCCTGTACCCCAGATGTCAGAGAGTTTTCATTTTGAGAGTATTAGGTCATGCTGTATATATATATACACACATACACATATATTCATATTTAATTTTTAATGAATAAATTATGGGAACTTTAACCCATACCAGTTTGATTGCTGGAAATTAGTTCCACTCAAAGTGTCAGCCCATTGTTTCTATGAGTTGTTTACAGAGCTTCTCATGTATATTTAGAACCACTCTGTCAACTGTGATCACTCTGCAATATTCACCTCATTTTTTTCCTTGTCTATTCTGGCTCTCACATGTTCACTTCCTCTGGGTGCAGAGCCACTGGATATTGCCAGCTATTTCCTAACCATGGCTGATTACAGATTTTTTTTTTTTTTTTTTTTTTTTTTTTTTACAGACCTCAAGGTTTCAGAATTTTTATTCCCTAATTATAACTATGCCTTTGTCTCCAGAGCCTTAAAATAGTTCCCACAAACTTTTTCTGCTAGCTTCTGACTATTCTTGCCTAGATATTTTCCAAGACTTATAAAGAGCAAGCAAACAAACCAAAACAAAACAAACATACAAATGAACTCCAATTCTGTTCATTTCTGTACTCCTGAAGCCACAGAAGTCATATTGAGTTCAAAGGACAACACTTGGAATAGAAACTATAGTTATATCAGCTTCTCTATTTGATTGTAAGTGCATCTCCTTCATGTTTCCCAGGTATCATATGTATGTGATGTATGTGTAAATTTATATAAATGGTAAATATATATTTCTCTGAATACAGAAAAAGCCAAAGTCTTCCTTCCCACAATATCTGTACATAGCACCTGGGACCTAGACCAGCAATCTATTCATTTATCAAATATTTATTGGGGGTGACTAGTATGTCCTAGGTATTGTACAAGTGGGGGAACTTACTCTCATAGACTTTACATTCTAGAAGGGAATAAAAGGCATCCCAATTGGAAAGGAGGAAATTAAATTGCCTTTGTTTGCTGATGATATAATCTTATATCATATATATCTAGACACACACAATGAAATACTATTCAGTCAAAAAAAGATTGAAATCCTGTGATTTGTAACAACATGGATGTTGGGGAAGGGAAGATATAACAAGTGAGAAAACACATAAATTTGAGAGTTGGCATTTGGCAGGGTATGAATATATGTTAACAGGAAGTGGGGGGTGCAAGTCATTTAAATAGGGTACTTAAGGAAGGATAGTCTCTGAGGAAAGATCTTAAAGATGAGACTTTGCAAACAGCTGAAGAAAGAACATTCTGGGGAGGGCAAGATTCTATGGGGGAGAAAGTGGTAGTGAACTCAACAGAAATAAAACAGGTATGCTGAAGTTTACAACAGAAAGAAAACAGGTATGCTCTTCCAGGGGAAAGAGTGAAAGTAGATGAGATCAAAGAAGGAAGCCAAGTACCAAGTTTTACTATAAAGCATATAGGAAGAATTGGGAAATTGCTGGATTGAGGTATGGGGTCACTGTGGAGTCTATAATATTTTGGTTGGGGTGGGGGGCAGGGGAAGGGGTTTGCTTGTTTGTTTGTTTGTTTGTTTATTTGTTTTGCACTCTTTAAAAGATGGAAGTATGTTGGTAGGCTAAGCCAGTGAACAGGGAGAGTCTAATGTCACAGGATAGAGGCTATGGCAGAGGAGCAGAGAAGTTTAATTGGAAGAAATCCAGAGGCATCTGGAGAGATTCACATTTGATAGAGTGAGAATAATTTTCTGGTTGTAATAGAATACTCATATAGGCTCAAATAGGTCTGTAGATATAATGAAGGAAATGGGGAAATTACTGCTATGAAGCAGCAAAACTGCCTTTGTGAGATAAGAGAAAATAAACAGATACAAGTATATATGACAATGAGTTACAATGATATTTGAGTAGCAGCAAGATTTTTATTTCACAAAACAGTCTCAACTTTTTTAAGTCAATATTTCTTGCTACAATGTAAAAATTCAACTGATTATTTTTAAAAGTTGAATATAAATGTAATCATTTGTGCTTATTGAATAACTTACTGTGTATTAAAGACAAAGAAAAGAAGCTTTAGGTTACTAGTCTGGTAGAAATCTTAAATTTGTTGTATGCTATGTAAGAATAGGTTGGGCCTGTTTCACTAACACAAAATGGCTTGTCTTTTCAGCTGTAAGATGGTTCAGGCCAATTGGTATATTCTGAAATTATTTTCTCCAAGATAAGGCTGATCAACAGGAAGCAGAGAAAAGATAATTTTGACATAGAGAATACGAATATTATTCAGAATTTTACTTTTAAACTCACATAAGGAAAGAGTGTTCATAAGTTTGAGCACTTCTCTTAAAAATTGTTAATGAGTCAGAGTAAGTTAGGAGAAGTTGTTATTACCATATAAGTATTTTACAAATATCAATGAAATTAATTTTATGGCATGATATTTCTGTATACATTACTTTTTATTTATAAATCTTATATGCTTGATCTGGAATTAAATTGTATTGGTTAAGTTTGTTTAAACATTACTTAAAGTTGGCTGAAGAGGATTTCAGAATGACAACATTCAGAACAGTACATATAATCATTTGTTTGATAAATGGGAAAAATACATATGTATTTATATTTAATTTATATATATATTTTCTGGAAAAAATTAAAAAACATAAAAGTATCTCTGGAAAGATTTAAAAACAGATATTGTTTTCTTCAGGAAGAGGAACAGAATAATGAGAAGTGAGATGAATATTTTCATTCTTGCATTTTCTACCTCTTGATTATTGATGAACCATTGAAGAGGATAAGCACTCAAAAGGATAATTACTTGAATGTAAAATTTTGCAGAAATAACACATATTAAAATATAAGCACTTGCTGTTTATGTGGCTGTATTTAAAATCTATGGGTTTTTTTCTTCTGGTTGTAAAAATCTCCTGAGAAGTAAATATAATGAGCAATATAACCTAGAAAGTAATATCCATTATTTTTAATGGTCTGGTTAGCCCTTAATTAAAACTTTAATGTTAAAACAGAAGGATATTATTAGGCTCTGTGAAATCATGGGTATGTCAAAAGTGGTCTCCTATCTCAAAAAGTCACGTTTATCTCACATTCTCTATTTAATGGATACACTTAAAATTGGTGGCAAATTGTAATGGAGTAGAAGGCTTTCCTACATAGTGGCTGCATTTAAAGTTCCAAGAAAGATGTTCCAAGAATAATTTGCACTAAAGATAAACAACTAGATAAGCTGTGAGGCTATTCAAATTCCTTAACCTGATGGGTAGAGTTTGTTAAGTTAAACTTATATATTGGTTTGAGAGTGATTGGTGGTGACAAAAATTCAAAATAAAGAGTCATAAGATATTTGCACCTCTAAAAAGATACCGCACTCTTTTAAAATACCAATTTTAATCTATTAGGAATTGGTCAAATTTAAATACATGTTTTATATTATATGTTTCAGTCTATCTAGTTTATTTTTCATAATGGCTTTTGAAAACTATCACCATAACAAGACAAATCTGGGGGAAAACAGAAAGGCATATGTGGAGAACCAGGGCCATCAAGTGCCTATAAACATATGACATCTCAAAGTCACCACTACTTGGTCACATAACTTTTCTTCAATGTGCTATCTCATTACCGCATGCTCCAAACTTGGGAAACAGAAGCATTGTGATTATTTTCAAACCAATTCCCAGAAAATCTGGTTCTTTCTTCCTTTAGTGCTTCTCTCAGCCCCATGCAAACCCTCTCACCCCCACATACACACTTCATTACAAATTGGTACATGTATGAAGCCACCTTAAGGAATTTAAAAATTTTTAATATAAAATAGCTCTTAAAAGACTTTAGTAGGCATAAAGTCACATGGAGTGTTTGCTGTTTAAAGCATATTTTCTAGCCTCCTCATAGAGCTTTTAATTTTACAGTTGTAGGTAAGAGATAAGCATCCTAAACAATTATTTCACTGATAAATAATTTGATAAATTCTGGTATAAAGGATTTTATACCTTTGATAAATTCTGGTATAAAGGAATCTCAATTACAAATTAAGTGCACACAGAAGAGGTAAGTTAAAGATCTACAATTCCGAACATTTCAGAAGTTAACTTGACAAACTTGGCAACGGCTCTCTAATGCCTTTCGTCCTCAGTGGTTGCCTCTAAGACCCAGAAGGAAGTCTCATACAGACTGCGTGGCTTCAGTTGTTTTCCTGTAAGTCATGAAAACTTCATCTCATTAGAATTCCTTATGTTAAGAGCACAGTCATAGTCTTTATTAGCCTCCCCGCTCCTAAACAGTATTATTGGAATCCTTGCATCTTCCAAATTTCTCCCTCATTTACTGCCCCTGTCTAGATCGAAAGATCTCATCTTTCCTAATGTGAGCCAGCTCTGATCTTGCTCATAACCCTGATACCACAGAATTATTAACAGGAAGTTTCCAGCTATCCATCCTGTGTATCCACATGCACTGTGCATTCATAGCTGAGAAGAACTTGCCTGTACCCTAGCTTTAAGGCTATTGTCTCTTCTCAGACCACATTTTAGTAGCAAATAACATTTTTCTATTGTTAGCAGAACAGTGGAAAATGATTTTTTTGAAGTAAAACAGAACAAAATACAGTTCCTGATCAAAATCACCTAGATGATTTTCATGCTAGAATATTACCCCTACACACCCACATACTCACACCTACATTAGCATTTTAAAATGCACACTCACAAGTTTTTAGCTAAGAAGTCCTGTATTTTTTTAAGTGTTTAATTTTTACTTAACCAAAATGTACTTCACATATTTGCTAATTTAACCTTGTATTTCCCGCTGTTAAACATTCTGTGAATGGGCTATGAAACACGATTTGAAAACTACTGACAGAGAATGATAGCATTCTCATAGCTGAATATTACTGCAGTGTCTTGGTCATCAGCCAAAGGGTAATACTAAATTTAATTATGAATATATAATTTAAGAAAATCCTATGCTGACAAATTCAAGACTCTTCAAAACTAGAAAGAAGCAGCTCACCTGAATTGGATAGTTTTAGATTTATGACTGAGCTAATCTTAGGGAACTGGTTTTTGAACAGTAAATCAACTTGCGTAATTCAGCAATAAATAAAATCAATCAGACAAAATTGGACTTTGTGTCTTTTTAATATTGGATTATTCTGTAAAATAATTATTTCTTTGTATAAGTCAGAATAGAACTAAAACAGGTGAGTCAGTAATATTTGTAATATTATGTTCTATGATATATCTGCATTGTGAAAAAAATAGATGGAAGGAGATGACTTGCTGAGAAAATGACTTCGGGTGGCAGACAATGTGCTATGCATTGAAATACAGAAGTGAATGATGCTAGTTGCTGCTTTCATTTTTATTAGTTCCAATCAGAGGAGAGTGAAAATCAAAAAGGGTAATACAGTGTTGTAAGTACTATGATGGCCATTAGCGTAAGGCAGAGTGGCACCACAGATCATTAGAATCCATAAAATATTACTCTTTTTGGGTTTATAAAATTAAATCAAATTTCCTTTCTGGTCATTTTTATTTTGAAAAGTGAGTGTGAGGCATGAAATTACTTACTTTTATTTACATTTACTGCCAGTTGAATAATGGATGAATAGCATAGGCAACCTACGATCAGGATTTGGGGTGACAGACATAAAGTTAAAAACAGTTGACATTGACATAGAAATAATGGAAATAGTGTTTATGGGCCATAATGATAAGAAATGGATTGGATTTATTTATGGCATCTTTGCCAAATCATGTGGTAAACCAGTGATATAATTTTATTTGGTTATTAGAAAATTGTGTTTCTTTAAAATATCAAAAATAATTGGCTATGTTTCATGGATTATGCTATTAAATAAAGGACACTTTACTTATCCTAAGTCAGGCAGAATAGGAGAAAAAAATCTTGGCATTTGAAACAAAGACAGGAAATAATTTAGCAATATGGTGAATTAACTCTCCTAAGGAAGAGGGTAATTTGATAAGTTGTCCTGTCACAGGGGCATGCTGGGCATATGACTTCCTGATGACTGGGGAATTTTTAATTAATTAAAACTAGTGAGAGAGTGAGGCAGTGGACATTTTGTTTATAATGGACATTAGATCAGAAGCATCCAGGGGCCTGTGGCCAATCTTCAGAGATTTTGCTGAGTAAGGATGGCTGAGTCTCTGTGATGAGCCACATTAATTATGGGCAAGGTCCAACAACAAGGAAAAACCACTTCAGGGGCTACTTAACAAATGCGAGTGGGCTAGAATAAACTTGGTTCTGGAGATTTTCATCAGCTCGATAAATAGGTAAGACTTCAAGATAATTATTTTGGGATCGTTAATATTTAGTGTATAATGTTTCTCAAAATGTGAACCATCTGATTCCTGTCCTTAGCCGAGCTCAACCCTATACTGAGCTCCACTTACTATCTTTCAGACTGGGTCAATTAACAAATGCCCATGTGTATTTTGTGCACATTGAACTTTGAGAAACACTGGTGAATATAGGCAGACAGACTCATCACACTGCATGCTTTACTTGAAATTTTACGTCTTTTATTTTTATATCTTGCAGAAAAATGTTCACTCGATTTATGCCGTTTGGCAAAAAAAAGATCTGTATTGTAGACAAAGAACTATTGTCCTAGATTCCCCTAGTCACCTAGTAAACACTATTTCAACCATATTATTTCCTGGCTGCTAGAAGGAAATAATAAGGCTGAAAATGCAGAGATTCATTTTTCTCTACCTTCAAGCCCAATATGGAAAAGGGAAATTGAAAATTTTCCTGGAATATTTCTTCTGTGATACAAAGACATAAATAAGGAGAAAATCTCTTTCCTTCTTCCTTTGCATTTTTTTTTTTTTTTTTTTTTTGTGTGTGTGTGTAAGTTATAGTGCTTGATGCTTTGGTGCTTATAGGTATTGAGTATTAAGAGAAGCCAGGCTAATGAGACTGACATCACTGAATCATGTCTACAATAACCTATTCTGAATTTCTTGTTATGTCACATATTAAACTTTCATTGTTTAAGCCACTTTTAATCAGAAATGTGTTATTTTCAAATGAAATAATCTTAGATGATCTGTCTTTTGTTCAATTTATTTATTTCAAATTACCATGGAGAGATGTAAATTCCTGGTCAGCATTCTGAATCAAATCTTTCTTTTCTCCAATGCAACTGCTTGAAATAACAAACAATAAAAACAGCAAAAAACTGTATAAACGTACCACATGAATCTTATTTTGCATTACTAATATGTTACTGTGACCATAAATGAATGGCACAATAGAAAATAATATCTTTTTAAACCTTCATAGTAGTAGAGAATATGTAAATTGAATTGTGTTGCTATAAAATATGTAAGTATTCCAGAGGCTTTTCTGTCTGGGCAGTAATTCAAACTTAATCCTAACTGCAAAACGATTAATGCTTCTCTCTCATTTTCTTATTCTCCTCTTTCATCTTAACATATATTGGGATATTAATAGATGCCTTCCTTTAAGAATAACTAACATGCAAAACATTAATACAGATAAATTATAGAATAGTTTGTTCCTTTTATTCACTCATTTATTATTCACATCACAGAAGAATTAGACATATTAATAAAAGTTTCTTACAACTCATTTGTCTTGTAGTTCACAATCATACTGTACATTAACCCCCTTGAGGATCTTTGGAAAAAAATACAAATTAGTACCCACAGATATTATTATTTAATTGGTCTTGGGGAGGATCAGTGGATTTTTTTTTTTTTTTTAAGTGCCTCCAGCTGGCTTTAATGAACTGCCAGCACTAAGAATCATTGCACTGAACCTTGTTCAAAGAAGCTACTACCAGGCTGGATGAAATGAGTTGCTCAGATTGCAGAAGAATCTAGGAATGCTCCCCAATCCTCAAGTTGAAGTTTGTAGCCTGCTCTTGATCCAGGCCTGGAGATTTAGTTATTAGCTTGGAAAGGACTTAAGAAAACTGGCTCAATTTTAGAGGAAAGCAATGTGATTGGAGAAGTCCCAGGTTGTCTTTGTTGCTTTACTCAGAGAAATTTGGAGGAAAACAGATAGTATAAGATGCCATCCTGTTTAATAAAACTCCATAGACATAAAAATATCCACATTTAATATATGTAAGTTAATATGGAAAAGGATAGGTGAGTTATAATTATATCAGCATCAGCAAGAAATCTAAAATTGAGGTCATTAACAACATTGCACAGTTGGATGCACACAGCAAATATTGAGTATTTTCTTAATTATTAATGTAATCCAAACGGATGTGGCACAACCCAAATGCAGCAATACCCATGGTGAAAATGAAAACACGTATACCCAGGTGAAAATGAAAGAGATGCTGGGGAGATTCTCTCTGTCTTTTAAATTCATTTGGTTATAAAATAACACATACATAAAAACACAACCAACGAAATAAGTAAATACATAGTTGAATGCATTATTATGAAGCAAACATCCTTGTAATTAGCAAACAGATCAAAATAAAATTTTAACAGCAAGCCTGTCCTTGTGGCCCAACGCAAACACAACTGCTTCCCTCCTCATAAAAGAAACTACTAACCTGTTTTTCAGAGAAGTCACTTCTTTGCTGCCTTTTAGCCTTCTTTGTCTAGCTTGTCTCCTTAGATAGTATAGTTTAGTCTTGCAAAAACAACTAAACTGAACATTTGGTATATCTCTTTTTTTGCTTTTTAACCTTCAGCTTCTTTCTTTATCCCTTTCATTTGCTTACAATTTGCATCCTGAAGAACCGAGGCCAATTGATCTTAGAATTTCCCACAGACTAGATTTTAGAGATTGAAATCTCATAGTATAGTTCATCATGTTGATATGTCCTTTATGTTTCCTGACAATTGGCAGCTGGATCCAAAGACTTGACTGGACTCAAATTCTATCTATTCGGTAATACTGCAGATGGTATCATATTCTTTTATCAAGAATATTATTTCTGGGTGTCACTTTTTCATGATATTAGTATGTTAATACTCAATGCATGGATCCATTAAGAAGCAGCAAAATGGTGATATTCTAATGCCATCATTTCTTATACTGTATTAGACAGAAAACCTCTATAAAGGGACATTTTTCCTCATCTGCTCCTTATTTAGAGTTCAAATATAGAGAAGAGACACACAATACATTTTCTCTTTTATTTACTATTTTTGAAGATCAGTTGTTTTCCTTTCTTCACCCCACATGAGCATTTATTTAATATTGTGATGACCATATGAAATTAAATATATTTTATGGATTTATCCATTTCAAACATTTTTATTAAAGCTCAGATGGTCCTGGCTTTAGCCAGAACAAATTGGCATTCAAATAGAATCTTGAGTCTTTTCAATATGACTCTAGTATCCTGATGACTTCCTTGCTATCTACTATAATAAAAATATTTCAAGATTGTATTGGTTTTGTATTGTGATGTAACAAATATCACAAATGCCAAGACTTAAAAGAACGTACACTAATTATCTTGCAGTTCTGTAGTGCAGATGTTCAGCATTGCATGACTGGGTTCTCCTAGGGTCTTATAAGGCTGAAATGAAAGTATTAGATGAACTGCATTCTTATCTGGAGGTTCTAGATAAGAATTTACTTTCAAGGTTATTAAAGTTGTTGACAGATTCAGGCTGTCAGGCTGACGTCCTCATTTCCTTGCTGGCTTTTGACTGATCGTCACTCTGAGATCCTAGAGACCTTGTTCTAGTTCTTTTTGCATGCATTCCCTCCATCTTCAAGCAGGCACTGTATGCCAAATCTCCCTCATGCTTCGAACCTCTAACCTCTTTTACAACCCACAGAAGAAAATTCTCTGCTCTTAAAGTGCCCCTGTGATTCAGCCAGCTAACCAGGATACATTCCATATTTGGGGGATGATAATTACATCTACAAATCCATTCACAATATTATTGAGATTAGTGTTTGATTGAATAGTCAAGATGGAAATCATAGGGTACAGATACGCACACACATACACATACATATGTAATATATAATATTAATAATAACCTCATGAGTTTAAACTGATAGTTTCAAATCAAATTCAGGACTATCACATTTTTTGCTTAACTTCTTCCACTTCTTCTCTACTACATCTGTATCTTCATTCTTCCAACCAGGAATCCTGGTTTTCAAGAACATATGATTAAAGGAACTTGAGTTTCCTGTAACTAATGACTTGCTTTATAATACATTTCACATACAAGTATTTCAGAATGATAGTGCTAATACTACAATCACTGATAAGCTTACTGAAAAAAATTGAACTTGTAAAATTTAATGAAATATCTTTTATATTTTCTAACCATTAAAATGGTGGAACTATATTGTATTTTTGGATCATATAGCCATTATTACACTCCTTCCTTTTTTACACTCATTTTGTCTTTCTTCTATGAGTAACTGTACCACAAGTTTTTACATATGTGACTGTACTTGTTTTGATTGTCTGAAGCTTTATCCTTGGGAAATGCCTCAGGATTCTTGAGAAAAATATTCGTTGAGTTCTTGCATGATAAAAGTTTATCCATGTCCATTATGATTGAAAGTCAGTTTTGCTAGATATAAAATTACTTTTCCACATTTATTTGTCCATATTTAGTATCTTAAATATATTCTAATTTAGTCTGGCATAGAAAAATTGCTGTTGAAAAGTCTAATGACAAGATAATTTTATTTCCCTTATGAGTCACTTGAGCTTTTTGCAAAATCAAAGAGCTCTTTTGATATCTAAAAGAATTTTCTATTTATTTATATTTTTACAAATTATCCGGTAATATTATGGATTATGTCTTGGTTTTATTCACTTTAAGTTATATTCTCAAGTATGTAGTGTATTTTTTCATTAAGCAGTTACAGATAATTCTTTAAAATTCAGAAATGTTCTCTTAAATTATAGCTTTCAATATTAGTTTGGTTTATTTGCTTTTGTTTTTATCTTCAGGGATTTCTATTATTCCTAAGTTGGATATACTTTCCCCACTGATATATATGTGTATGTATATACACATATGTGTCTATATAAACAGTCATGTGTCATTTAACAAAGAAGATACATTCTGAGAAATGTATCATTAGACAATTTTGTCATTGTGTGAACACTGTAGAGGGTACTTATACAAACCTAGATGGTACAGCCCATAACACATCTAGGCCAAATGGTACAACCTATTGTTCCTAGGTTCTAAAACTGTACAGCATGCTACTATACTGAAAACTACAGGCAATCGGAACACAATAGTAGGTATTTGTGTATCTAAACATATCTAAACATGGAAAAGGTACTGTTACGTTTTGAAGGGAAGGCTAGGGTTAAAGAAAGACACACAGAGAGGGGGTGGCATAAACAGCAACACAGGTATATTGCAGACACTGCAAAAGTGGGGGACCAGCTTAACGACAGAATCTACTGCTACTTACAGACTGGAGCAAGTCATAGGCCCAGGCAGGAGGGGCTTGTGGGGAAATGGCCTGCTGCCCGGCAGGACATTGATAAGATGTTTCCATAATAAGGCAGTTCTGGCCCTTGTTCCAGCGGAATGTGGTGCCCCTTGCACTTTCTCCCAGCAAAATATGATAGAGATGTTTCTTTAGTTGGGTCTTTGCCTTTCGTTGAGCCTTTGTCTGCCTTGTGGTCAGGTGGTTAGGCAGGATGTTTCTCACTGCCCGAACCCCTGTAAAATGTTTCGTTTTGACCAAGGTCTGCAAAATAGCAGGAAGCTTATAAAATGGTGCAGTTTGGACTACCAGGTACAGTAAAAATATGGCATAAAAAACAAAAAATGGGACACTTGTATAAAGTACTTATGGATAGTGTTTGCAGGACTAGCAGTTGCTATGGGTGAGTGAGTGAGTGACTGGTGAGTAAACGTAAAGGCCTAGAACATTACAGTACACTACTCTAGACTTCATAAACCTTGTACAATTAGGCTACAGTAAGTTTATAAAACATTTTTCTTCAATAATAAATTAACCTGCACTTATGTAGCTTTTTTCTTTTATAAACTTCTAAATTTTTAAACTTTCTTATTCTTTTACAACATTTAGATTAAAATGAAAGTATATTTTGTAGCTCTACAAAAATATTTTTTGTTTATATACTTATTCTATAAGGTTTTTCTATCTTTAAGTACATTTACTTTGTTTTACTTTTTAATTGCTTTTGTCAAAGAAGAATAAGACACAAACACACACATTATCCTATGCCTACAGAGGGTCAGAATCATCAATATCACTATCTTCCACTTCCACATCTTGTCCCACTGGAAGGCCTTCAGGGGCAATAACAAGCACGGAACTGTCATCTCCTAAGAGAACAATGCACTAGGTTTGTTTACAACAGCATCACCATAAACATGTGAATATGACCACTATGATGTCACTAGGTGATAGGAATTTTTCAACTTTCTCTTTATATATACACACCTATACACACACACACACACACAAAGACACACATATACACTACATTGTTTTCATTTTTTAATCTTTTTCATCTTTAAAATATTTCAAGCTTCATATTGTTCTGAAGGCATTATTTATTATTTGTTCATTTTTATGTCTTTCCAGTTTTGGTTTTAATGATTTTTAAAAGTTTCTAAGGGTTTCCAAGTTTTAAAAGTTTCTGTGTTTCCAAGTCATTTCTGTTTTTTAAAAAATTCTTATTTAAACTCTTTTCTCATGACTTGCGTCATTTTCCCAATATCTTTTAGCTTCTTTTGTTTCGTTCGTGGGCATGTCTTCATTATCTGCAGAAATGTTATGTTGTTCTTATTAATAATTCTATTTTCTTGTTATAAGTATGTATAGGATTAGATCTGATACATTTTTCTTAGTTTTCCTAAACTTTTAGAAGTAGGTGTGGCTTCAAATAGCTTTCCTACCTTCACAGTATTTCCCTTTTCTTTGTTTTCCACATGGTATTAAAAACATGCCAGTTTGCTTTCTGAAATTTCCTAACTCTATCCCCTTTTCCACTTTTAACCTGATGTCAGGTTAAAAGTATATATACACACACATACACACACACACACACACATATTTATATATGTACATATATACATAAACACACACACATTATCACTGGTGAGTTGCCTCACTAGTAAGTTGTGTAATTTCAGAATCATTTTAAAACAAACCGAATTTGATAGGTCAGGCATATCAAATCTACAAGGACATTATTCTTTCTTTCTTATTTCATCAACATTATATATAGGCCTATTAAATTCAAAGATTAGCATGTTTGGTTATTCTACTTCTGGATAGGATCTATTTTTTCAAGAGTCAAGCTCAGGTCAAATGAATATATAATAATAAAATGTCCCATTCACTTTTTTCAAGAACAGGGGACCATTTCTGTTTTTTCCTATATTGTATGTCTAGCAGTTAATAAAGTGCCTGGCACATAAGAACTCAGTAAATATTTGTGAAGAGAAGAATACATTTATAAATGAAAGTACACTGTTGTACAAGTATTCCAATTATGTCAGTTTTAGTCTGGCATAACAGCTCAGTTGAGGTGATAGATAACTGAATCAATCATTAAATAAACAAACATTTTTTTTTATAGATAGGGCCCTAGATTAGGTAAGATCTGCTATTTTAGGATTTACTTATTCAATATTGTGCTAGGAACTGCTACTGAAGCACAAAAAAAGTAGTCTTTGCCTTTTATAGCATAATGGAAAACCTGTGATAGATATTTTTATGGAGTAAACATACACTATTTAGGATGTGCATAAAAGGGGTGCCAAAACTCTTTTCTCTTTGAGGTCAGCTTTGGAGGTGGGTTAAGAAAGTTACTTGGAGTATGTATTAATTGTGCTAAAGTCTAAAACAGTGTAGACATTGACCAGCTGAAGGAGATGTGGGGCTTTGGAAAGTGTTGCAGAGGAAAGATCTGGAGAAAGGCTTGTAGGTGAAAGGGAAGCATGACAAATTTAGAGAAAATGCTAAGTTTGTCTTTGTGTTCAACTCCCACAATATTATGAATTCATTACGAAAATTTATAACATTCACTATAATACAGGATAAAATGTCAAGATTTTTTATTTTGTTTTGCTTTCCTTTTGGCTTTTTGTTTGTTCATTTGTTTGTATAAAACAGTTGGATTTCTTATGAAGGCTCTGCCTAGTCTATAATAGACTAAAGGATTGAAATTGAAGGTATGGCCTTCAAAGGTACTAGATAGAAATGTGCAATTTCTGATTTTGTCACCCCTATCCCATATACTTTCTGGTTGCCCCAAACCTCTTTATTGTTCCTCTGAAGCCCAGGGATGCTTGACGCTGCTTCATAACACCTCAGGTAGGATGTTTTTAAGTGCTTCCTATGAGCACACACTCTTGTGACAGGAGAAAGCAACTTTAAAGAAATTTATTGAGTGGTTGAATGATTCATTCAGTTCAATGTGCTAATTCTAACTACATCTGCTCTTTTTCAAGAGATTTCCTTTGCCTCAATTAATGAATCTTTAACAAAGTTTCCTTTTAGCAAAGATTTCTTGGGTCCATGCTTTGCTGTTCTTTAAAAATTACATTATGCAGAATTGTTAGTACAGAAAGATCTTTCTGTCCCAAACCTCTGTAAGCTTGATATTTCTATTCTCCCTTGAAGTAACTCTCAGCCAGAGCACTAAATTTTAGTAACCTGATTAAAATTATAGATGCCATCTTAATGTTTCTTCTCCCCCAGGAACTAGGATAATGCATGCAGCAACCCAGGAAGTTAAGCTCAGGTCACATGCTTGCATGTCTAAATTGGCTGATTCATTAAAATATTAAATTTTTAAGGATGAAACTGAGTATGCATGCTTTACATTTTGAATTTTTATGGAAAATTTGAATGCAAATAGAGTTAAACTAAGTACAGATTAAACACAGCTGTCCAGATGTCTGAATTATCACAAGACTTCATAAGTAAGCAGTTCTTTGGGAAAATGAGCCCTTTTGTTCAATTTGTGCAGCAGAGTCCACATTTATTTGTATAGGAAAATTCCATTTCACAAATAGAATAAGAGGAGAAATTAAGGAACTTTTAAATACATGTATCCCTTTTTTTTTCTGAGTCTATAAGAAATAACCAGCATCCCAGGGAGTTGGGGAAATGATTGTGATAGATGTACATTAATTTACATATTTTTTAAATGAGACTAAGCATACTCTTTGAATGTAGAGATTGTGTTATATTTCATGTTGTATGCTCAACACCTAGAACAACATGTAGCACCAAGCAAGCCATCCATGAATATTTTCCAACTAAATGAATAAAATTCTAGCAGTGAATCACACCTGACATCTTCAGAAGGATGATAGGCAAAAATTTGCATAGCTTTCTTGATAATAACACGTAAATTCCATTTTAAAAGCCCATAGTATTCCTGAAGTTTCCTCTGGTATCTCCTTCAGAGTTTTAAGCCATTAAAACACACTTTTCAGTAAAAACATATCTTAAAATTGTAACATTTAAGTTTTATTTTTCCCCCAAGATGCTGGATTAGAGGTAGTATTGGCGTGCCTCTCCCACTTGGAAAGACAAAGAAGCGTGTAGAGATTCACATGTGAAGATTTTTTTCCAGTAAGCAATGCAGGAACTTAACAATCTGAAATCCACAGACCTTTTGAACAAAGCAGCATGCTACAGCAAAAAAATGTAAGTTCCCAGATTGTAAGAGGAAGAGAGACTGCCACCAGGATGTACACCCCCACAGGGAAACCTGGAAATGCAGGTCACGGTGGAAGACCTTAACCTTATGCAGTGCTGGAACTGACTTAGGGAGTGGTGAGGAATATAAAAGTAGCAGCAGAAGCAGTAGCTGCATTTCCAGTCTCCAGTATGGACCGAGGGAAACCATTCCTCATTCCACCTCACAGGTGACCTCACAGAAGCTGGCTACCTAATTCATACAGTGGTCACAGGTTGAAAGAAGCTCCCAAGTGAATTTCACAACATAAGCTCTAGTGGGGCTTGGCCAGAACCGGGGGCAAGTGGGAAGTGTGCTGCAACTGCAAGCACAAGAGCTGGGTGTCCTGGCTTTGCAGGGCAGACTCAGAGGGGGTGGCCTGAAAGCCATAGTTACTATTTCTGTGGGGAAGTCTTATGATGTCCTGGGACAGTTTGTGTACTGAGCATAGATGGCAAGGAACTCAGCTCGCTGCTGCTAGAGGAACACTGCAGATGTTAGATCTGCCTTGCCAAGTGCATGGGAGCAAGGTGGGGCTTACTGTGCTGGCTATTCCCTTTCCTACACAAACTCTTCTGTGTAGCAGAGACAGCTACACTTCTTTCTGGAACTTTACCCCTGTGGCCAAAGAACTGCCCCCCTGACTCCCACAGAGGCCACTGCTTGCCCCCTACATGGAGAGCCAGAGTGCTGAACTCCCTGATCCAACCCCCATCTGGCTTTGCCCCTCCACCTGCCCTGGTAGCAAATAATAAAGGACAGAAACTTTCACGAGCTTTATGGTTCTGCCTAGCACCTGAGAAACTAGAGTACCAACCCTGGGTAACATAAGGCAAGCACAAATCCCATTGCTACTACTGCAGCTGGTGCTGTTTTGTAAGCACCACCTCCTGGCCAGAGGCCAACTGACATAGTCCATTACAGAATCTCCAGGTAGAATAACACTGTGCCCAGAAAGGAGAAAGCTTTGTGCATGACCCCATCTATCACCATGGTCTGCACCACTCTGGCTAAACAGGGGGTCTTGAGTCTATTCATGTGACCAGTTCATTACTACTACAACCAGTATTTGAGAAAGTCAACAAACTCAGGCTATCTATAACCAAGAAATCTCACACAGTCAACGTCACTCTTCTACCACCCCCATCAGAGCTGGTACTGGTATCTGCTGCTGGGAGAGTTGAGGACAGGGAACATCACTGGATTCCTTGTAGTCACTCCGCAGCATGACTCTGGAATATGACAGCCCCACTGAGTGACTAGACCCAGAGGAGCAACAACATTCACAGTATTCTGGGTCTCAGGGAGTCCTACTCCTAGGAGAAGGAGGAGTGCACTACATCAAGGGAACAACCCAAAAGAGCCTAGACAGCAGGCACTGAGTCCCAGATCTTTCCACTGGTAGGAAGTTTCTTTCAACAGAGGCACAGTTGAAGTCCTGGGCTCACCAGGAAAAGTCTACAGGCAACAGTCAGGCAGCCCTGGTACTCATGAAGGATCTTGGAGAAGGGGACTTCTTTTCCTTCTCATCCACCACTGAAAACAGCTGGAGCTTTTCCCATGAGATTTTGGCATGAGTGCACCTATCTATATACAGCCTTTCTGGAACACTTCAGGGTGACTGCATCCCCACAGGAGGAGCACCTTCCAGGTTCAGGTTTTCATGAGAAGTAGAGTCACAATTCCTCTCTACTTGGAACATCAACATTCCTGCAGATCAAAAGAGGTGCCCATCTGATCTGAATAGCCAGAACATTGGGTCAGAAGTGTGTCTGGGAGGTGGATCACTTTCCTGCTGGCCTGGCAGGGGAGCTGAGGTGACTCCAGCCCTTCCCTCTGATAAGACCTTAGTGTGTTTCACTGAAAGCTTCCCCAGTCACCTCTAACAAGGCTGGGACCTCTACCCACCATTGGGTATTGCATTTAATCACCTGCTTTTGTCAAAGCCAGTTTTTACCCATGGGCACCTCCCCTATTGGCCTGAAGCCTGAACTATTCAATCCAGTAAATAAAATAATGGGGAAAAATAAATAAATGCAAAAGTGCACACCATGGGAAAATGAGATAAGCTTCAAGAGACCTCTGCCATTCCAACCCTGTAAGAGACAGTGAACTCGCTCACACACAGAGTACATTGCTATTACAACCAGCATCTAAGAAAGCCATCATAAAAAGACTCTCTATAACCAAGAACTCTGGTTTCTTCACCCCTATAGCACCAAAAGCTGATTTAGGCTACAATAAACTATAGACATTAAAGTTATATCCTTAAGGGGGAAAAACAAAATTAAGAAAAACCACACAGTCAAATACAAAATAAATTCAAGAATAATTAGAAGAAAGAGTATACCCAAATAAGAAGGAATCAGAACAGTGATTCTAGTAATATGACAAAATAGGGTTCTCCAATACCCCCAAAAGATCACAGTAGCCCCCCAGCAATAGATCGAAACCAAGATGAAATCTTTGAAATACCAGATAAAGAATTTAAAAGATTGATTATTAAGCTACTCAAGGAGATAGCAGAGAAAGGTGAAAAACAATATAATAAAATTTTAAAAACAACTCAAGTTATAAATGAAAAAGTTTTCTAAATAGATATCTTAAAATCCAATCAGAACTTCTGGAAATCAAAGGCACAGATAGAGAATTACAAACTGCAGTGGAAAGTTTCAACAATAGACTATAACAAATAGAAGAACGAATTTCAGAGCTTGAAGATAGGGCTTTTTAATTGACTGAATCAGGCAAAAGCAAGAAAAATAAATAAACAAAATAAACTGATTATGTAAAAGAGCCAAACCTTAGAATAATTGATGTTCCTGAGGGAGAAAAGTAAGCAAAAAGTATGAAAAACTTATTTGAGGTAATAATTGAGGAAAACTTCCCTGGCCTTGCTAGAGATTTAGATATTCGAATACAAGAAGTTCAAAGAACTCCTGCGAGAGTCATTGCAAAAAAGCTCATCAACAAGGAGTATAGTTATCAGGCTATCTAAAGCCAACATGAATGAAAAAATTCTAAGAGCAGTGAGATAAAAGCATCAGGTAAGCTATAAAGAAAACCCTATCAGAGTAACAGCAGACTACTCAACAGAAACCTTACAAGCCAGATGGGATTAGAGTCCTATCTTTAACCTTCATAAACAGAATAGCTGTTGGCCAAGAGTTTTGTATCCAGCAAAACTAAAGTTTCGTAAATTTAGGAGAAATAAAGTCATTTTCAGATAAACAAATGCTGAATTTGGTACTACTAGACCAACACTACAAATCTTGAAACAGGTATTCAATATGCAGCAAAATAGCATACAACTCACAGGGCCTATAAAACAACAACATAACAAAAAAATCAAAGTATCTAGATAACAACTAACATGATGAATGGAATAGTACCTCACATCTGAATATTAATGTTGAATGTAAATGTAGATAGATTGGAAGATACAGATTGCTAGAATGGATTAAAAAAAAATCACAAACCAAATATCTACTGTCTTTAAGGGATGTACCTAACATGTAAGGATTTATGTAAATTCAAGGTAAAAAGGTGGAAAAAGATATTCCACCCAAACGGAAACCAAAAGTGAGCAGGGGTAGCTATTCTTATATTAGATAAGACAGACTGTAAAGTAACAAAAGTAAGGAAAAAAAAAAAAAAGACAAAGAAGGTCATTATATAATGATGATTAATCAAACAAGAAGCTATTACAATCCTAAATTTATATGCACCTAACACTGCAGCTCCCACCACACTAACAGCCCTAGACAGATCATCAAGACATAAAGTCAACAAAGAAAAAATGGATTTTAACTACACTCTAGAACAAATGGACCTATCAGATATTTACAGACCATTCTACTGAATAACTGCAGAGTATACATTCTCCTCACCAGCACATGGAAAATTCTCCGAGATAGACTATGTGATAGGCCACAAAACAAATTTTGATAAATTAAAAAATAATCAAAATCACATCAAGTATCTTCTTGAATCACAGTGGAATAAAACTAGAAATCAACTCCAAAAGGAACTCTCAAAACTATACAAATACATCAAACTTAAACAATATGTTTCTGAATGATTTTTAGATTAATAACGAAATCAAGATAGAAATTTAAAAATTATTTGAAATGAATAATAACAGTGACACAAGTTTTTAAGACCTCTGGGATACAGCAAAAGCAATGCTAAGAGGAATGGTTATGGCACTCAGTGCTTACCTACATCAGCAAGTCTGCAAGATCACAAATTGACAACCTAATGTCACACTTCAAGAAACTAGAGAAACAAGAACCAACTAAACCCAATGCTAGCAGAACAAAAGAAATAATGATGATGAGAGAAGAACTAAATGAAATTGAAACAAACAAAAAAGGACAATGCAACAAAAAGCTGCTTCTTTGAAAAGATAAACAAAATTGATAGAACGTTAGCTAGATTATAGAACATTAGCTAGATTAACCAAGAAAATAAAAGAGAAGTTTCAAATAAGTTTAATTAGAAAGGAAACTGGAGAGATTACAACCAAAACCACAGAAATACAAAGATCAAGACTATTATGAACACCTCTGTGTCCACAAACTAGAAAACCTAAATGAAAGGGATAAATTCCTGGAAACATACAACCCTCCTAGATTAAATCAAGAAGAAATAGAAATCTTGAACAGACCAATAACATGCAGCTAAATTGAATCAGTAATTTAAAAAAAAAAAAGCCAACAATATAAACCTAAGGCCAGATGGAGTCACAGCTGAATTTTATCAGACATTCAAAGAATAATTGGTACCAATCCTACTGAAACTATTCCAGAAGATTCGGAAAGAAGGAATCCTCCTTAAATAATTCTATTAAGTAAGTACCACCCTGATACCCAAACCAGGAAAAGACATAACAAAAAAATAAAGCTACAGACCAATATCCCTGATAAACATAGATGTAAAAATCCTCAGCAAAATGCTAACCAAATCCAACAGCACATCAAAAAGATAATATACCATGATCAAGCGGGTTTCATCCCAAGGATGTAGGGATGGTTTAACATATGCAAGTCAATGAATGCATGTGATACATCGTATAAACAGAAACAAAAACAACAAAAAAGATAATTTCATCAGATGCAGAAAAAGCATTTGATAAAATTAAGCATCACTTTATGATTAAAAACCCTCATCAAACTAAGCATAGAAGGAACTTAGCTGAAATTAATAAAAACCATATATGGCAAACCCACAGTCAACATTATATTGAATGGGGAAAAACTGAAAGCATTCCCCTGATAAATGAAACAAAATGAGCATGCCCACTTTCACCATTTTGATTCAGTACAGTACTGGAAATTCTAGCCAGAGCAATCAGGCAAGAGAAAGAAATAAAGGGCATTCAAATTGGAAAAAAGTCAAACTATTACGTTTAACAATATGATCGTGTACCTAAAAATCCCTAAAGACTCCTCCAAAGGATTCCTAGATTTGATAAATGAATGCAGTAAAGTCTCACGTTATGAAATAAATGTATATATCAGTATATATCAGTAGCACTACTAGGCACCAACAACGACCAAGCTGCAAATCAAACCAATTCCTCAATCCCTTTTACAACAGCTGCAAGAGAAAAAAAAAACACCTAGGAATATACTTAACCAAGGAGGTGAACGATCTCTACATGGAGAACTAAAAAACACTGCTGAAAGAAATAATAGACGACAAAAACCAATGTGAACACATCCTATGCTCATGGATTGGAAGAATCAATATTGTGAAAATGATCATATTGCCCAAAGTGCTCTACACAGTCAATACAATTCCCATCAAAATACCAGTATCATTTTTCACAGAATTAGAAACAAAATCCCAAAATTCTTATGGAACCAAAAAAGAGCCTGAATAGCCAAAGCAATTCTAAGCAAAAATTCTGGAAGCATCACATTACTGGACTTCAAATTATACTACAAGGCTAAGGTTACCAAAACAGCATGGTGCTGGTATAAAGTAGGCACATAGACCAATGGAACAAAATAGAGAACCCAGAAATAAGCCCAAACGCTTACAACCAACTAGTATTTAACAAAGCATACCAAAACATAAATTAAAACCACAATAAGATACGACCTTATTCCTGTAAGAATGGCCATAGGTCAAAAAGCAATAGATGTTGGCAGGGATGTGGTGAAAGCAGAACACTTACACATCACTGTTGGGAATGTAAATTAGTACAACCTCTATGGAAAAGCTCATGAAGATTCTTTAAAGAACTAAAAGTACATCTACCATTCAATCCAGTAATTCCATTACCCAGAGGGATTGTACGGCAAAAGATAAAGGGGAGTAGTGGAATTACTGGATTGAATGGTGGATGTACTTTTCCTACCCAAAGGAAAAAAGTCATTACATAAAAAAGACACATGCATGTGTACATTTATTGCAGCACAATTCACAATTGCAAAGATACGGAACCAGCCTAAGTGCCCACTGACCAGTGAGTAGATAAAGAAAATATGGTATATATACACCATGAAATACTATTCAGCCATAAAAAGAATGAAATAATGCCTTTTGCAGCAACTTCGATGTAACTGAGGCCATTATTCTTGGTGAAGTAACTCAAGAATGGAAAACCAAATACCATATGTACTCACCTATAAGTGGGAGCTAGGCTATGAGTACACAACTGCATACAGAGTGACATAATGGACTTCGGAGATTCAGATCGGACAGGGTGGGAAGGAGGTGTGGAACAAGAAACTACATATTGAGTAAAACATACACTACTTGGGTGACAGGTGCATTAAAATCTCAGAATTCACCACTATATAATTCATTCATGTAACCAAAACCACTTGTACCCCCAAAGTTATTGAAATTTTAAAAAATTATAACATTTAAGTGTGTATTTGAATGTCAGCAGTTGAATTTATTTAATCAGGGGTTTATTCTACTTCACCAGAAAAGGGAAACAATGGAGAAATGCTGTGATTGTTCCTTGCTTCCATGGTTAACATTTTGCATAATCTGAAGTCTCTCTTCCTTCTTGAGCATACTCACTAAAAGACTTACTAAGTTGGGAGTGCTAACCTATTTTATTCAGTTCTCTGTGTGAGGTCAAAACAAGCTGGATTCTTAAACCGGCATTTGAGGACTTTATGACTAAAAGAGCAACATCTACAAATAACACTATTTCACATATTGCATACCATTCAATAATATTTAGCAGAAAATATTTTCCCACTATTTTATAAAGAAAATATTTCCCTTCTACAGAATTCAAAAGTTTCTATCTTTTTTTGTAGGTGTTTTCTAGACAAAGGTGCTAAGCAGAGCAAGGGTCGTGATTAACAAATCAGGACTTTGTGTTCACAATCATATACACAGAAAATTCCTGTATTCCATAAAGCAATGTGTTGTGTTTAGTTGAGAATAACTGTGTGCTGACTATAAATTGTATATTGAAAATGAAGAGAGGAACTTGGAGACAGGATCTCGCTCTGTCACTCAGTGGCGCTATCACAGCTCACTGTAGCCTTGCCCTTCAGGGCTCAAACAATCTGCCAGCCCCTGCTTCACAAATTCCTGGGACTACCGGTGTGAACTACCACACCTGGCCACAAAAGTAAGTACTTATCTTGCTTGTGGAGCAGGGCTCTTGGGAAAGGGTCATCACCTGCGATGTTACCAGCATCAGGTTGGAAACTTAAGCCTAGGAGATATCAAATATTTAAGTGCATCATTAACTTCTAGCTTACTTTTTCATTAATATAATTTTTTTTAGTAAAAGTAGGATATAACTTTTTAGAGAACATTTTTAACATTGAATAATTCAAAGGTTATTGTTTTCTACTTTTTACTTCAAATTCTGATGGAAAAATAATGTGAAATCCCAAGATACCATATCTGTCCCTCACTGCTCACTGACTATAAAAAACTCTGGGGTTGAATTATGCAGAACATCCAATAGTAATGTGCAGATGCTCTTCTCTATAAGCAGTTACTTCATTTGTCACAAGATGGTGCTGCACACAGCTCTAGACAGGCTACTCTTAGGGAAGAAACTTCACAGCATTCAAGAGAAAGGAGCACAGTCCTTGAACACTTCATATTTTGCTCACAGAGTATGGGAAAGTATATTGAACAAGACAGAAGGAAACATAGCTTTCCAAACTCAAAGTTTGTGTTGCAAGGAATAGAAGAATTAGAATTCATTCCTTAGAATAATTGTAATGTAGAACAGTTCAGAGAAAGAAGAGATATTCTCTAATAGATTCTGCCCAAATAAGTCTTCTATTCATTTCACTTTTGGGTACAATAGAAATAGTATGACCAAAAATGAAAGGGAAGGATGAAAATTTAGAATATTAAAATGGTGATACTGAGCCCTGTATACCCACTTTTAAAATGTGTAGGGGACATTAACACTGTGAAAAGGAGAATCCCTTACTTCCCTTTTCTTTCTCACTGGACATAAGTACAGTCAGATTTGTCAACAGAATGGGCAACATTACATTGTACATATGCAGGCATAAGCAACGTTAGGGCAGAAACATCCATCTCTGGTTTTTATCACCTTCAAAGTGATTTTTTTTTTTTTTTCAGAATGAGTAACATTTTTCTGCTTAAAGATACTCAGTGGCTTTCCATTGCACTCAGAATTAAGTCCAGGTTCCTGGAGTTTTACTTAAAGTACCAGAATATGAACTGTTGTTACAGATTTGCTATAACATAATGCACTGATGACACATGGAAAAATCAATCATGTCAGTAAGCACACACTGTTTAATTCAGCTGACCTTTTTCTTTCTTATCCAGACTTTCTCAATGAAGTCATGCCTTGATTAACTATGAACACTGCAGCACTGTCTTAGTGTACCCCATGCTTACATCTACCTCTGCCGCTTGGTTTTTTCTGACCCAGAGCTTCAAATGCTCAACCCACTGTGGCCTTTCAGCACCAAATTTTATCATCAGGGGATATGCACGTACTGCTTCCTCTTTCTAAAATATTTTCCCTTCCTCTCTGTGATTTCTTCTCATCCTTCATCTCACACTTCAGATCTCAGAGAGGTGTACCTCTGAGGTGTACCCAGGCCACCCAATCGAAAGTGGGTTATTGTATTTCATAGCACCGTATTCTTTTCCTTTTATTTCTGCTATTGTAAATTGTAGCTATATACACAAATTATTCACAGGTTTCATGTTTCAAATAGATTTGAGAAAGGTGTATGATGGACCCCTCAAGTGAGCCACACTGTTTATTAGCCTGTGATAGATTCTGGGAAGTCCTAATCTAAAGAAACCTAATGAATTATGTTAAATTCAGAGCTTCCAACATTTTTTTTAGTATTAACATTCTAGGAAGCCATATGGAATATTCTGTGGAAAACACTGCTCACATCCATCCACACTCTGCATTTTATAGAAGAGCAAACAGGTTCACGTTAGTGATTGCCCATGCTATAAATTTAGTTAGCAACAGTTAAGGGCTGTCTTTGATGGGCACAATAATATTGACAGTAGATCTATTTCCATAGAGACTGATTCCATTCATCTTTACTTTTTATTACATTTGCCTTACTATATTTGGGCTGTTTTTACCAATCTTTAGTCTAGTAGCTTTCTTTAAAATAATCATGGAGTAGATTTTATCCACAAAATATTTATTTGGATATCTGCTTCTTATTTTTCTCACCATTCCTACCCCTAAAAGCTGTAATTCATTATTCTATTGCAGTTTGGCAGGTCTCCTTTGTAGTATGGATCAAGTAGAATAACAAAAATTTATTTCAAAGCTGTTTCCCTTTTTAAATTTGAACTCTAAAAGGGAAGGGAGTTTATGTTATTTACTTTTTATTCCTCACATTTATTCAGGGCCTTACAATAAATAAATGCTAGAGGATATAAATACAAGAATGCTTCTCTAGAGGGACTCAAAGTCTAGAGAGGAGATTGCCATAAATACAAGCAATTATAATTTGTCAGACTTAGATGCTATGACAGAGAAATGTTAGCAGTGATGAAGGTTCTTGGACTGTTTTTCAAAGATAGCCATATGTGAGTTTGATGAGACAAACAAACAGTATTTCACCATGTGAAGGGGAGAGCTAAAGGTGGAGGTAACACCATAAGACAGTCATGTCGCATTTCTCTCCTAAATGTTCCATCCTGGCTAAATGCTTTTAACCTTTAGGACTAACTGTCACACTCAAAGAGAAGACTTTCTGGGACCCTCACAAACCAAACCAGTGCCCCAGTTATAATTTCCAATCCCAACTTTTATGTCATATAATTCGAATCTAATATCATCCATAATATTATGCAATTTTTATCAATATTTTCTACTATTTCCCATGAGTGGCAGACATGGTATTTTGTTCATTGGTGTATCCTTAGTATCTAGCAAAATGTATTGTACATAGTAGGTTCTTGATAATTATTCATTGAACATATGAAAAAGCTGAAAAACAGATGAGTTGCCTACTGTGGGTTATGGAGTGACAGAAGTTGAAATCATGTAGAGAAGAAGGTAGATTGTGAAGGCCAAGCTGAAGAGTCAAGATTTTATTTTATCACTGACAGGAAATCGCTGAAGGCGTTTTGGGAGAAGAGTAAATCGACCAAGGTAATGTACAAAAGCATCCTAGGTAAGACCTTGTATCTAAGTTTTCTGACTTACTAATGAACTATTCCACAGTAAAATCACTGAACCTGACAGAATATACTATATCAATAAATATACTTTATTTTTGTGTGTATATGTACTCTCATGATGTGAGTCAACCATATGGAGTTGTTTTATTAACAATATAGTTATATAGTTACTGACAATATAGTCATTAACAAGTTACTTTCTTAATCTAGGAGGTTTTCAAGATAGCCTATATATATATATTTAAGATAGTCTACCCCAGAGAAGTCTAGAAATCTAGGTCTCATTCATGCTTTATCTCTTCTAGACTTACCTAAATTATTAGGTTCATGGTTATTTTCAAGTGTTTAAAAACAGTCTTAGTGTGAGGCAACTAAAAAAACAATGTAATGCCTTACAGCTGTGTTGTCTGATATGGTAGCCTCTAGCTATATGTTCCCATTTAAATTTAAGTTAGTTAAAATTAAATAAACTTAAATATTTAGTTCCTTACATCCACCACATTTAACATACTCATAGCCACATTTTCAAGTGTTTCTTTGATCACGGCAGAAAATTCTATTGAAGAGTATCATAGCTTAGAGGGTTAACTAAAACAAAAAACAAAAACATCATCATGGTATCTTTCATTTTGGCAGTACTATATGTTTTTCAAAATCCCTTCTCCTGTGACATTTTACCTGACTCTGAGAATGAACTGTTGAGGTGGAGTATGCAGGAAATACCATCATCACCACTGCTAAGACTAGAGAATTGGGGGGGTGGGGAGAGAGAGAGAGAGAGAGAGAAGCTCTGCTGACCCATCAACTTCACGTTGGTAACAACACCAATGCTTACACGGAATAATTTTGACTAAACTGCAGACACCTCTCCTGGGTGAGAGATACAAAGAAATACTTCTTGGTTATGGAGACTGAAAAAAACCCATTCTAAGAAAAAGCTAAAAGAAATGAAGAAACTATGGGATGAATATTCCTCCATCATAAAATCATCCTTTCTGGGATTTTATGAGACGATTTCTTAGCAGCACACTTTAGAACTGCATGACAAGATAAGATGGTAAGAGAAATATATGCATTTTAATCAAATTGAAGGAAATGTGGCTAGGAAAGCAATCTTCAGCAAATACTGTAAAGAGCTGAAAACCCCCCAGTCATCCCATGCAAGGTTGTTTATCTGATTGGCTGTAATGAGTGGCTAATTTACAGTGAGAGAGCCGCAGCAGCCTCCTAGCAACATCCTGAAGTCTAGCATTTCACAATCACTCAGGCATCCAAGCAGCCCTGCCATTTCATAGTTCTCTATCTTCCTTTTGTTTATATATGCAAGCAAATGAGGGGAAATAAAATGGGAAGAATATCACAGCAGCTCTATTTATGAAGATACACTCCATAAAATAGATTAACAGAAAAAAATATATTTAACAAATAAAACATTGTAAAACCTTCAGGTTAAGATCCAAAGCTATAAATCACATAAAATTCATGACCCATAGTACAATGTGTGACTCATAAAATTTCAATTTGTGTAAGTGAATGTTGTTCCTGGTTACACACAGAGATACAAAACTGTCATACAGTTTCCATAGGAGACAGTTTTCACAACATCCATTCTTTCTTTACATGTGGCCTGAAGACATTTTGATTGAGGACTTCAGGATATACATTTGGGGATGCTAAGAACAGCATCTGAGTCATGAGATTAAAAATAATATTCCATGTGCTGCATATTAGGCTTAATATTATAGGGAAAAGTTAAAGCAAGGTAAGATTTCTAGGCTCTTTACAAATGAGTATAAATATTTGTTGAATGAATAAACATTTCTGAAGGATGTCTTCTAACTTTTAGGTTATCTCTTGATTGTTCATTATGTTATTCATCACAATAGAAAAGTTGCTTAGTAAAATAAAATGCAGTAGATTTTATACTGATTTTAATCAGCTTCTCTTCTTTCCCTTGTTTCCTCCCTCCCTCCTCTTCTCCTGCCCCACTTTCTCCAAACCTTATTATCGGGATGATTCTATTCATACTCTTGGCATGATTAAGAATTAGTTGTTTATTTTAACCCAGAAAATTTGTACTTTAACATGCATTAAGTTAGAAAAAATATAAGAATTAACAAATACTTTCTGGAAGGAACATTGAAGGGGTGAAGACTTTCAGTTGTCAATAAACTCAATTTCATAATCTGTTTGCAGATGTTCTGGTAATGGGACAATTATTTTGGTGTATATATATAACTATATGTGTATATAATATATATAACTAATATTTTCCCTAACTAGCCTTTCTTATATATACATGATTACTAGCCACCCCTAAGCAGGTTGACCCTATAAATTGTTGCCCAAATCAGGAAATATTTAAAAGCGAAAGAGAAACTATTAATAATTACACAGACAGAGAAGTATATCCAAGAACAGTACCAAATAAACTGTGACATGTGTTCGTCCTACTCCTTATCTTAAAAGATTATTATCACCAAAACATAACACTTTCTATATACCCTTGTTGATCATTGTAAAATGTGACTTCTTAGTAATAAACACTGTAGAGTACAGCTGAGAAGACTCTTTCTGTTTATCTCTTGGTGAAACGCACAGTGATGATATTTATTTACAAGTATCTGAAGGCTCAGCTAGTTAGAAAGCAACTTTTCTTCCATAATGCTCAAGAACCTATGTCAATGGTTTCAGCTTCAAGTTCTGAGGCTCTTTTCCTCAGTGGCTTTTATCTGTCCAGAATTCATTTCTCTTTTTGGTACAGCATCACAAGTCTGGAGGACTCTGAAAATGATTGCAGGTGCTTGATTCAAATATTCAATATTCTCTCTGTTCAGAAGTATATAAGCCGTGTTATTACATGGCCATTTTTATGATTCATATTTTAGAAGCTCACTGAATAAAACACAGAAATATAGCATGAAATTTATCACATTGTAATTTTCTTTTTGAGTTGAATTCATGCTATCTCTGAACTGGTTAATGATCATAGGCTAGGTTTAAAAACTGCATACTTTCTTTTATTTTTAATTTCTTCTAAAAAAATGGAACACATGTGCAGGACGGGAAGGTTTGTTTCATAGCATACGTGTGCCATGGTGGTTTACTGCACCTATGGACCTGTCTTCTAAGTCCCCTCCCCTCACCCCCCACCCCCAACAGGCCCTGGTGTGTGTTGTTCTCCTCTCTGTGACCATGTGTTCTCAGTGTTCAACTTCCACTCATGAGTGGGAACATGTGGTATTTGGTTTTTTGTTTCTGTGTTTGTTTGCTGAGGATGATGGCTTCCAGCTTCACCCATGTCCCTGCAAAGGACATGATCTCATTCCTTTTTATGAGTGAGAACATGTGGTATTTGGTTTTTTGTTCACATGTTAAAAAAAAAACTGAATACTTTCAAATAATGTTTTGAAGCTGAAAAGTTCCCATTAAAGTGAATAGAAAAGTAGCATAATCTGATAGGGTATAAATTAAAGAAAGCTTATAGAGGTATCTTCATTGTGATACAGATGTATAAGGAAAATAAGATAAAGAACTGAAGGCACAGGGACACCAGCATTGAAAGAAAACTAGGAAGGAAGGACATATGTTGATAGATACGGGCATACAGATAAAGATAAAGATAAAGATACAAATAGTGATGTAGATTCAGAAATATGATATATAATCAGGCTGGGCGCAGTGACTCCCGCCTATATCCCAACACTTTGGGAGGATGAGGTGGGCAGATCATCTGAGGTCAGGAGTTTGAGACCAACCTGACAAACATGGGGGGAAACCCTGTCTCTACTAAAAATACAAAAATTAGCCAGCTTGGTGATGTGCACCTCTAATCTCAGCTACATGGGAGGCTGAGGCAGGAGAATTGCTTGAACCAGGGAGGTGGATGTTGCAGTGAGCCAAAATCACACCTCTGCACTCCATCCTGGGTGAGAGAGCCAGACTTCATCTCAGGAAAAAAAAAAAAAAAGAAATATGATATATGTATAATCAGAATTATGTTTACTTGTTTACTTGTCTATTTTCAAAAGCATTATACAGAGAAATTCAAGAGAATTTCTAAATAAATAATTTATGCAACAGACCAGGGATAACTTCCAGCTCTTCTCTCTCTCCTAACTTCCTCTTCCCCTTCTTTTTTATTTATATTCATGAGGATATATCCAAACTGAAAGAAATAGAAAACACAAAGCAAACCGATGGAATATTAAGGAGGATATTTTGGTCATATGCCTAAATGTTTCAGAGAAAGTATGATATGCAGGCATGGTTTGAACAGGACTCTGGAGCCAACTCACTGTGATCCCCATGGGATGCACTCCTCTGTGGCCACCTTCATGCTCAGGTGGCACCCTTCACGGTGGCAACATGGCTGTTGCAGTTCTAAGTTTGCTGTCTGTACTCCACACTATTGAGAAGGGAATAAACAGTCACGCTATGGTATTCCTAGCCAAAGTCTCAAGTTCAATGAGGATTGTTCAGTCTTGGGTAAAAGGAATAAACATTTTTGGTAAAGAAATACTCTGCTTCGAGAGTCAAGAGTGAATTCAGTCTTACTCAAACTGCATGGCTGCCACACCATTTGGTAAATGTAGTGCACATGACAAATTAGTGTTAATAAAATTTCCCCAAGATAAATCTGGATACTAATAAAGAGGGGCAAGAAAAAGACTCAAAAACCATGCAATGAATGCATATTTATTTCCACCGAATGCTGCTCTTTTATTATAACTATTTCACCCAGGAAATTCCATATTCTTGTGTATTTTTTCCATTAAGAGAAGTTAAAATCATAACATTTTTATGTTGGGGTGATCAGACCCAACACCAGGTCATGGGGGTGACGAAGTCTGGCGGAGTCCAACGATTGAGAAAAAGACAGTTTGAGAAGTAAAGCTGGGACCAAGGGGCCATCGTGATCGTGGAGGCTGTGAAGTCCCCGAGCTCTGGGAGCCCATGCTTTTCATTGGTAATCCAACAGAGAAACAGGTGGTAAGAACGTGGAGATCAAAAGCGCAGGCGCGTGATCTACAGCTGTGACGGTTTAGCACTTATTAGGAACATGTTCTGCTACTTGAAATAATGGAGAGCAGGGTCTTTTAACTCAAGATACAATCGATCCTGGGAGAGCAAGGAGCAAGGAGCCAGCAAGTCTAGACACATTCCAGAGCCAAGAGCCCTTGATTGTATCCAAGCCACGAGGGATTGTATGCCCTGGGCTTAGACCATAGCGCGTCAGGGTAGCCTTCTACCCTTTAGAACAGAACTTGGTGTTCCAAAGGCCACAAGGGGTTTCAGACCCTGGACCCCGGACATGTTCCAAGACTCTTCTACATTATGTCAGACATGCAAGCCCTGCCTCAGCTTCTCCCAACACTCAGCTTTTCCCAACATTTTTACTTCAACAATTTATAAAATATATTTTTCAAAAGATAATTTCCATGGTAGAGTACAACCTCCCACCATCATCAGTTTTGTTTTCTTTATATCATAGATATTAGAGATCTCTCTCTATCCAGTCCCTAATATTCAATTTGTCCTCTTTTAGCACAGTTACATTTTCCCTCCTTTCAGCACAGTTATATTTTCCCTTCTGCCATCCCAGCTTTTTTTCAGTTATTCCCCAGGTGGGTTGAATTCCACTCTTCTATTTTAGAGAGCAGTTTCAATAGTTTTATTTTTTAAAAAGTGAAGTGCAAGCAACAAATCCAAACATATTTCCTAAGATAACATTGATATGTCCAAATTTAATAGTAGTGTTTATGAAGCATATTTTGTTTTTGCCAGATTAAAATATGATGGAGACAAATGTGAAATATGGTATTTTTAAAAAATTACAGAAAAATACCACTAACAAATTATACAATACCTTTACCTACTTGGAATGGTGCCAATAGTTGGATATCATATATTCAGGGAAATATTTTTTAAATGATATATCCATAAAATGAAATCCCATGAGCTATAAAAATTGAAGAAACTCTTTGTATGCTAATGTGAAATGATGTCTACAATATTTTGTTAAGAAAATATGTTGTAGGCGAGATATATGTTATTATTTTTGCTGAAAACAACCAAGAAGATAACAATCAATGTTTATTTACTTCATATGCATAATGATCTTTAGAAGTATACATAAGAAACCAGTGGAAGTGGTTCCCCTCGCTGAGTGAGAGGGCAACTGGGCAATGAGGGGACATTTTATGAAATAAAATTTTTGATACATTTTAATGTCAAACTAAGCCAAAGAGAGTGTAATGTCAGTCTACATATGGTGGCAATGTAAAGCTGTCCTGACTTTGGGGGAAAAAAGCTGAACTCTGGTTTTGACAACTATAGCATATGTAATATAATGCCATCTTTTTTTATGCTTCAAAATCTTGAATTACTCTGTGGTTTTGCACTGAAGATTGATTACCCTCATAAAAATCTCTAGAAGATATTGGAGAGAATTGTTATTTCTTAGCAAAATCACCATCCTGAATATTTCGTTCTATTCACATTTCCCTTTCCATCACATCTCACTGAATGAAAATTCCATGAGGTAAGGATATTTCCCCATTTTGTTCATTGCTATATCCTAGCACATAAATTAGTGCCTGATGACTAAGCCGTAAGTATTTCTTACAAGAATAAGGATACTTTTGAATAAAATACTAGTTCCACAAAGATAATAAGCCAATCACTACTTTAGGAAAATTGCTGTGGGATTTTTAAGGTTTGCTTATTAATTACTTATATAAGTATTTTGCTTGACTCATTACATTTATGAACAATTTTTGTGGTTTATATTGAGGAAACAGCCACAGTAGTGAATCAAGAAAGATACAATCGAAAAGTCAGGCAATCTTCATAGATTTTCATAGGATAATTTTCTAAGAAATTGACAGATTATCCTCCAAAAATAATTCCTTATGTTTAAGATAGTAACTAAGGTGAAGTGATGGATTATGAGACATTGTATAAGATTGTGACACAGAGGGAACTATAAAAATATAATGTCTTTGAAACATCAGTGTTCCCCATATGCTGATCATTCTAGATATTGAAAACATAGAATATAGGCTCTGACAATATGCTTCAGATTCTTGAAAATGTATGATGCTATCTAATGAACTTAATGTTCTCATATAAACAAAAAGCATCTTGTAATAACAAGTTTCTGTTAGTGGTTGCCCATTTATCCTTTCCAGATCCCACAAGGGATATTCCAAGCGTTTTATAGACTCCCTGAAGAGTCACATTAAGTCATGATTATCTTCCATAATCACAATGATGAAGATAATCTTGATTATTGACTGGGAAACTTGGAAGTAATGCATGTGTGCAACTGGCAGTAATAGCATGTGCTTAATCTCAAGCCACAAGGATTGGTGCTGACAACATAGATAGTTATGATACCATGGTATATTTAATAGCAATGTTAACCTTATTTATTGAAAATATTCTTGACAATCCATTTCAAATATACCAATGTTTTTTCCTCAGTATGTCACAGAACTTCCCCTTATAGATATAAATGATGCTAGAGAAAAGTCGTTTGACCTTTCCTAAATTGTTATATTAATTTTAGTAATGACCTGGGGAAAAATATCTAAGCCACTGCTAACTGCTTTGAGCCTTTTCCCTGAGAGTCTAAATATACTGCAAACTCCTCAGTCATGTTGCAGGCAGCCTCAATGTTGGAATATGAAGGCTTATGTAAATATTGAACCACGAATTTTTAAAAAGCCAACAAGAAAATGGAAAGAGGGTGTGGATACAAAGTTCATTTAAAAAGTTAATTTTAAACATGAGAAACTGTTCACTATAACTCATAAAGAAAAGCAAATTAAATTGCCTACAATGTATTTTTGAGCAGTGAATTGCCAAAGATGAAGTATTTAATGAAACACAACCATGCTAAGAATGTTGAGGAAAGTAACATGTATACATTATACACAAAGATTGTACAGGACAAAATAAATTTTGCAGCTTTGATTATAAACATAACTGTTTGTTAACAATCAAAACAACCATCAACATTTCACTAAAATGAGTATAATATATTCACCCATTGGAATACTTCGCGACTACTAAAAGAATGAGGTAGATTTACATGTGCTAATATGAAAATATCCCCAACGTTGATTAAGAAATACAAAATTCAAAGTGAAAAATGTTAAATATAATCTTCTCCCATTTTTGTATGCATATATATTATCTATACATACATCTGTATATCTGTAGATATTATCTACAGATATACATATGTTATCTGTATATACACATATGTGTATATAATCTATATTATATTGATATCTAGATATATCTAGATATATAGATATATATTATATAGATATATAGATATATAATCTATGTTATATATAGATATATAGATATATAATCTATCTTATATATAGATATATGTGTATATATAGATAATATATATTATATAATATATAATACACATATATGTATGTATATAGATAATATATACACACACATATACTCACACTTAAATGGAAATTGAATATTTTTGGAAGTATTCAAGAATATTAACACAATGACTTTTTCTAGGGAAATGCACTGAAGTACTGTGATAGCAAAGAGACTACCTTTTTATTGTATATGTACTTTTTATGCAGTTAGAGTTTTTATGCTGGTGCACATAATTTTATTTTCTCAATATAAAGTTTATATCATTTAAAGATGTATAATCAATGTATAATGGAGTTTTCTATGTACTTCAGGGCTCACATAAACCTATTTTTATTGATCTCTCTGTGTCATGAAAAATGACACAATATTTAAAAGTTAAACATGTCAGATTTTTACGTGACATTCATGTTCTTTGAGCAATGGTGGTTGGTGGTGGGATTAATGTTACAGTAGTAGAAGCATGTGCAGAACGATGCTAGGCCAAGGCATCAGAAACCAGGGTAGGGAGAAGAGGCTCCAGTATCTCAAAGGTGTGTTCTGTGGTTAAGTTTTACAAACAGTGAATAGAATTTCAAACCCATATATATGTATTTAAGAAATGAGTTAAACAGGTATTTTTTTTTTCTGGCATTATATTTAAAAGTTTTGTACACCCTGGAGTAATATTATTTCCACCCAGAATGTTTTCTTCTTCCAGCCAGATAGTATGAGTGGCTGACTGATTTGATCCAAACCAATCAATAGTTAAGCTGGATCAGATCTGGCTTACTGCTATAGTCAGTTTCACTTGACTTCCTCATTCAAAAACCAGTAAAGACTACCTGTTTGTAATTATTACAGGCCTCTATTTCCAACAGAAACTGAAGAATTGGAGAAACCTGCTTCTGTTTCTTCTTGCTAGGCAAGTCCCCAAACTCTGTTGCACTTACACTTCTCCAAATTCAGCAAAAATCCCATACAGCAGTATTAGAAGGGGAATGAAGAGATCTAGCTGATCAGCGAGGCCTCATACTTATTTCAGATACCAACACTAGCCACACAGATATTAAAAGCCCCTCTAATTTTTCTGACATGTTTTGATTTTTTAACATTTAAATATTTTTTGTCTTTGCCCACTATCAGGTATTCCTTTATAGAAATGTTAATGGATCCATATATATATATATATATCTCCAATATATCCATATATATATCCATATATGTATATACTTCTCTAAAGTTCAGTGGAATTTTATAAAATGAAGAGCCTATCCTAAGATTTTCAGTATTGTTCAATTTATTTTCAAGAATGGAATTAATGCAGTAATAAATATGTAGTCTAAAGGCAATCCCTGGAGAGCTCTTCTTTCAGGTGAGATGGACATAATCTAAATAGAAAATGACTCCAGCTACAACAGCCAAAAGTGTGTGTGTATGTACAGATATATATTTGTAGACACACCCACACATAGAGAAAAAAAAATAAGAAAAAGGAAATAAATTCCAACAATATATAAGTAGTCTCTGTGCTAGCAGAGCTCTGTTGCCACTGTTTTGCTAGTCCCGGCCCAGGTGAGTGGAAGACTGGGCCGTTAACAACCCCTCCCCGCCCCCGCCACATATACACACATCCAAGTTTACCTTTGGGGATTACCTTTTACCATTGGATATTACCTTTCAAATGAGATTTGGAGGGGACATATATCCAAACCATGTCATATATTGTATCATTTCTTAGTGGTATATTTTGACTCTTTTGTTTCTTCTTTATAAATAGAAAATTATTGAGGCAGTGCAAAGATAAAACATTATGAACATAACAATATATGCTAGTCCTTAATTCACTAAAGTTTATTTTTTATTATTTCATAAAACACTTACCTTTTATGCTGATTTTACTTTAGTTTAAGAAGTTATTATATTTAAAAATCTCTACGTCTAGTATTCTGAAATCTGCACATTTTCCTCTCTTTTAGGGACCATTATTTTGTCCTGCTTTCACTTTCAAAATTTACTACTTATTCAGCTCAGTAAAGACATTTCTTTTTTCTCCCTTTTGTTTTTTTTTTTAAATTCCTTCTTTATGAGTCATTTAAATTCATGCTGTACATAAAATGGCAGAAAATTGTTTTTGAAAAGAATGGCTCAACCTTACCAAAGAGATGCTGATTTTTTTTTTTTTTTTTTTGTATTCTTTAGTAGAGACGGTGTTTCACCATGTTAGCCAGGATGGTCTCGATCTCCTGTCCTTGTGATCCGCCCGTCTCGGCCTCCCAAAGTGCTGGGATTACAGGCTTGAGCCACCGCGCCCGGCCAAGATGCTGATTTTTATTCCTTACAAAATTTCAAGAAAATTTTACCAGTTATTCAATGCAAACTATTTCTTGCTCAGTCAGCTTTCTTATTGAATAATTTGTCTTAATTTCCATAAGTAATTACTAAGATCTCTTTCAGATAATATAATTCAAATCTACTAAAATAGGAGGGAAAAAAGTCTCATTTTTAATTTAATGGCTTATGAAATTTTCTTTAACCAAATTAATGATTTCTCTATTCTGTGTCACCTGATAGACTCCCCTTTACTTTCTTTGAATTCACATTTAGAGATATGAGTCCCCTTTCCCTATTGGTGAACCTCCCTCCGTCAAGACCATCACAGGTAATTCAAAAGGCCCTAATAATGGTTGAACTGCAAAGGGGATATTTAGAAATCTTGAATAGATTTCTCCCAAGAGCTTTTTTTAACCCCTAATAAAAATGTTAAAATGTATTTAGCTATGTATATTTTCTTTCAATCTTCACAATAAACCCTATAGCTCCTATTATATCATAGATAATTTATTACAAATAGTTTTATATTACAGGTAAAGAAACTGAGGGTTGATCAATTAATAAAATTTCCCAAAGTAATAAATAAACAGTTTACCCTCAAACAACATGGGTTTGAACTGTGCAGGTCTGCATATATGCAGATTATTTTCAATAAAACTTACACCAAGTAAGTTTTATTTACACCAAGTAAGTTTTATTTAACTTACACCAAGTGTGTCTCCTCTCCTGTCTCCCCTTCCACCTCCTCCACCTTTTCTGCCTCTGCTACCCGGGAGCAAGATCAACCCTTTTTCTTCATCTTCCTCCTTAGCCTACTCAATGTGAAGACAATGAGGTTTAAGACCCTTATGATGACCCATTTCTACTTAGTAGATAATATATGTTCTCTTCCTTGTGATTTTCTTAATAACATTTTCTTTTCTCAAGCTTACTTTATTGTAAGAATACGGTATATTATAATTTTAATATGTTTTACAAAGTATGTGTTAATCAACTGTTTATGTTATTGTTAAGGCTTTCAGGCAACAGTGAGCTATTACTTAAGTTTTTGACTGTGTAGGGGGGTTCATAGCCTCCCCTATGTCATTCAAGGGTCAACTACATATGTGTGTGTGCATGTGTGTATGTGTGTTAGCATCAGAATCCATTAACAGTCTGACTCCAGAGCTTGTCCTCTCAATTACTACAATATGTTGCTACTTCACGCTTGCCTATGTGCTACCTAAAAATCTACTCAACATACAAAGGATATTGAAAAGGGATGCTTCGTCAATACCTAAAACAAAAAAAGTTCCTTCCCTAGGTACTTCATTTATATAATAATGACCACTGAAGTCTAATTTTTTTTTTTTTTTTTTTTTTTTTTTTTTTTTTTTTTGCAGAGAATGAAAATCTCTTCTTAGGTATACTTTTCTGTTTTCTCTTAGAATAAAAAGTGTCTGCCAAATTTTAAATGATACCTTTTTTGCATGTTAAAAATTTTCCTTTTCAGGAATCCTGATATATATCTCTAATTCTAGATTCAATAATCTTCATATTAACTTAAGAAAAGGGTTGTTAAATAAATGGAATTTAAGACAGAAAGTATAACTATATAGGTGGCTAATTGCTGACAGTAAATATGAAATTACAGTAAATTGGTGAATTTCTCACTTTTTAAATATAATGAATTGTGATATTTTCTACATCATTTAAAAAATAAAATTTAATCTAGCTTCATGTTTGCTTCTCAATGAGTTTGAGAGATAGTCTATTTCAGTGGTTTGAGAGTTTGTATTTGTTTGCATATTATAGTGGAGATGACCTTTATCTCCTTAGGGAGATATATATACACACACACATATATACATATACATATATACATATATACATATACATATATACGCATATACATACATACACATATATATGAAAACATATGTATATGTATATATGTACATGTAAGTATATATGTATATATGTACATATATGAGTATATATGTATATATGAGTGTATATGTATATATGTGTGTATATATGTATATATGTACATATTTGTATATATATGTGTGTGTATATATGTATGTTATGGGGAAGTTATGACTGACTTAAGCATAGGGGAATTTGTTGGAAGAATATTGGGTTGGCAAGGGTGGTGTTGAGGAAGCAGGCTTTAGATGGACAGGAATTAAAGGAGTCCTTAAAGAAAAAGGAAGGAAACAGCAGCCAGGACATCTGCTATCACTGCTACTGCCATCAGAGTCACTATGATGAATATTGTCCAAACTTTCTTTCCATCATGGTGTTACTGGCTCAAAATTTACAATCCCAGGAGAGAGCTTCTGGTTGTCATATTTTAGTCTCATGCCAACCTCCTGGTTATGCTAAGGTATGAAAAGGAAAGGTATCTTGCTTCTATAATGAGGGCCAGGCACCTGGAATCTTCTTCATGCCAAAATTAGACAACTCAGAGGAAAGATTTCCCCAAAGAGAGATTGGACAAACAAATGATTACACAAGTTAACTGTAAAAGAGAGGGAACTTTCTATGCTTTAGTACATCATGATTGCCACTGGTGTATATATATTGTAATTGCTCAAGTCCACCTATTTTCACGAAGGCGGCAATTCAGCTACATCATTACCAAGTTGCAGTACCTTACCAACTAGGAGTTGCTAAGCAATCTCAACATGACCCAGATCAGCCCCACAAATGCACTCCAGTTTCATCCCTCCTCTTCTAGATTACTTAAAGCTGCAGTTGTAAAACTTAAAAATTACTTTCTCAAATGTCATTGAGTATATCAAAGAACTCTTGTTTATACAGATTCTATCTTATTGATATTTATCATATTGGAAATGAAAGAAGAAACTTTTAGAGTACAAAAGTATGCAAGCACACTTTCTGTTTATTGTCAACACAATGATATAATTTGTAGTTATTAAAAAGGAATTGTTATGACCTTGCAGACCCCTACAGTGATCTCATGGATCCCCAGGAGTCTCCAGATACATTTTGAACATCGGTGATCAAGTCCAAACTTCTCAGTGAGTTTACACTTTTATGAAAGATAGAAGATTTTTATGAGAAAATTGTCTTCAAAAATTTCATTTTTTAACTCCACACACAAAAACATCTGGTTATCTCCTGGAATAGAGAAATAGTAAAATACTACAGTAATAATAACAATGTCTTTGAAATATTTACAGTGAAAGAAAATACAATAAAATATAATATAATATTGCCCATTATATTTCCTCTCCAGATAAAACCACTGCCTATGAAAGAAAAAAATGTAACTGCTTTCAATACATAGACTTAGATAAGTAGTGTTTTGCCTCGTGGATAAATTTAGGAATTACCTAAACATACAGAGCCATAACTTTTCCTGTATTGATACATTCCTTCATTCCATTTAATTACTAATGAATTGTGAACCAAAATATAATGAGGAACACTTTTTAGATTTGATATTTTATACATATGAATCAATTGCTTCCAGCACAGCTCTACAGAAATAACAATGTTTCTTTAATTTTCATTTTAAGAATTGATGTGCATGCACAGGTCAGTTGCTCTGAATAATACTGGTTTTTTTTGCCTTGATATTTGACTTGGCAAATATATATCCATATAGAGTCTGATTATTATTATTACAGGCCAGTAGTAAACTTTGACAAAGGCTACAAGATGGATCACATATATCTGGAAGGGAATACTTGAATACATATAAGAATCACTTGTAGGTTTTCTGATTAAACAAAATTTACCTAATAAATTGCCACAAAATTGCAGATTCAGAATAAGAGGAGGTAAATAATTGAGAAAACTTCTTTTGAAGACTTTTGTTTTTAAGAATGAATTTTAATCAAAAATAATAAAAAGTAGTTACTTCTTGGAGGATTTATTTTTCGATCATCTTATTTCTCTCATAAGAGAGCTTCCAATAAATTTTTTCCATGGAGTATACCTCACACATACACCCAGAGGAGTATAATTTCTTGAGCATTCATAATCTATTTTCCATCAGGACTCTGTTTTTGAAAAGCTGCAGATAGTGTAGTTTCATGTCTATAATCTCATTGTTTTGATGTATTAAAGGTTTTCTTAATTCTTTTGAGAAACCATTTATAGGCTTTTTAAAAAGGTAGTGAGGCTGTGCTTTTATGTCTGAAATTTAACAACAGATGATTCATTAACCATGAAGTGAGGTCAAGTTGACTGCTAGATTCTCTGGGGCAAAGAAGACAAAAGAACAGCAAAAGCAAAAATAACAACAAAAACCCCATAAAATATTAGCAAAACAGTATTAGACTTTTTGCAGTGCTGTTTAGCCTTTATTTTTCTTTTGTGACATTAACAGATAAGTATTGTGATGAAAAAACTTAAAACAAATATGAAATTTAACATATCTGTTTATAAAAAATGGATTTGCAAATGTACATCTATTTTTTTATGTTTTATTTTATTTATTTATTTTGAGACGGAGTCTTGCTCTGTCACCCAGGCTGGAGTGCAATGGCGTGATCTCTGCTCATCACAACCTCTGCCTTCTGGGTTCAAGTGATTCTCATGCCTCAGCCTCCCAAGTGGCTGGTATTATAGGCATGCACCACCACACCCAAGTAATTTTTTGTATTTTTAGTAGAGATGGGGTTTCACCATGTTCGCCAGGCTGGTCTCGAACTCCTGACCTTGTGATCCTCCCACCTTGGCCTCTCAAAGTGCTGGGATTACAAGCGTAAGCCACGGTGCCTGGCCCACATTTCAGTATTTTTTAATTAAAAATACAATGCTGCATATAATCAATGGTTACTTGGTGTCTTCTGTACATACATTTTAAAGGATTGTGTGACATTTTTATTTGGTAAAAACAGAAAGAGGTGAGTTAACAATTTTGTTTTATTGTTGTTGTTGTTGTTTTTGTTGTTGTTGTTGTTTTTTGACAGAGTCTCACCCAGGTCAGAGTGCAGTGGCATGATCTCGGCTCACTGCAACATTCGCCTCCCGGGTTCAAGCGATTCTACTGCCTCAGCCTCCCAAGTACCTGTGGTGGACTACAGGCACGTGCCACCATATCCAACTAATTTTTGTATTTTTAGCAGAGACGAGGTTTCACCATATTGGCCTCGATCTCCTGACCTTGTGATCCACCCGCCTCAGCCTCCCAAAGTGCTGGGATTACGGGCGTGAGCCACAGCACCTGGCCTGAGTATTTAAATTGTCAATTTACCTATTGCATATGTCTTTCTCACTATCTATCTATATATATTGCATGTCTTTCTCACTGTCAAGATACATACATATCCATGTGTATGGATAACTAGATATATATGTATGTATCCATCTATCCATACATATGTGTATGTAGATATATATGTATACATCCATCTATCCATACATACATGTGTGTATGTATGTATCTTGATAGTGAAAAAGATGTGTCCAATAGGTAATAGACATATTATACATGTATAAATACATATATATATATATCTACATATATGTATCTTGACAGCGAGAAAACATGGGTATCTCCATAAGCTTTTGAATTTAGTGCCCTTTCACCAGCCACCAATTTATATTCTCTAGATAGCTTCTGTAGGTACTTTCTTAGTTTGGTGTAGATTTTGTTTTAATTAACAAACAATTCTTAATGATCTGTTTTACACCAACACTATTCTCAGGGCACAAAGACATAAGCAAGGGCGTGTACTCAAGTGAACCAAAAACCTGTATCTGCAAACAGACTTGCACACAGATATTTATAAAAGCTTTATTCATAATTGCCAAAGCTTGCAACCAAGATGTCCTTGTGTAGGTGATTATATTAGTAAACTGTGGCACATCCAGACAATGGAGTATTATCCAACAGTAAAATGAACTATTAAGCCATGAAAAAACATGGAGGAAACTTAGATGTCTATTTCTAAGTGACAGAAGCCAGTCTGAGAAGGCTGTACTGTACAATTCCCCAACTCTATGACGCTCTGGAAACGACAAAATTGTGGAGATAATAAATCAGGGATTGCCAAGGGTTAGGGAGAAGGGGAATAAATAGGTGGAATGCCGAGAATTTTTAAGGTAGTGAAACTTCTCTGTATGATACTATGAGGGTGTATACATTTCATTTTACATTTGTCAAAACCCATAGAATGCACAACACTGAGTGAACCCTAATGTAAACTATAGACTTTAGAGGATAATGATGTGTCAGTATAGGTTTATCAAGTATAACAAATATATTCTTTGTTTGGTGATATTGATAAAGTGAGAGGCTATATGTGTGTGTATATGGGGAGTTGCTGTATCTTTGGCTCAATTTTGCTCTGAACCTGGAACTGCTCTAAAAATAAAGTATATTAAAGGGAATGGTAGTGGGTGGGGATGGGGGAAGGAGGAATCATTAATGGGTACAAAAATACAGTTAGATAAATTAATAAGATCTAGTATTTGATAGCACAACAGGGTGACTATGGTCAATGATATTTTATTGTACATCTTAAAATAACAAAAAGACGGCTGGGCACAGTGGCTTACACCTATACTCCCGGTACTTTGGGAGGTCAAGGTGAGAGGATCACTTGAGTTCAGGAGTTTGAGATAAGCCTGGTCAACACAGTGAGACCCTGTCTCTACAAAAAAGAAAAAATTAGCTGGACAAGGTGGCTCACACCTGTAGTTCCAGCTACTTTCGGGGGGCTGAGGTAGAAGGGTCACTTAAGCCCAAGAGTCTGAGACTGCAGTGATGTAAGATGATGTCATTGCACTCCAGCATGGGCAACAAAGTGAGACCCTTCCAAAAAAAAAAAAAAAACTACCAAAAAACTAACAGAGTATAATTGGATTGTTTGTAACTCAAACAAAGGATAAATGCTTGAGGTAATGGATGACCCATTTACTTTGATGTGGTTATGGCACATTGTATGCCTGTAGCAAAATATCTTATGTATCCCATAAATATAAAAACAATTATTGAGCAGCTTAAAGAACTTTGGTTTATGTAAATTATATTATTGATATTTACCATATTTCAAATTGAAAAATAGAATCTAAAACATGCTTATTAATTTGTTTTCATGTTTTGGTGAAAAAGTATTTTCCAAAACAAAACAAAAAAATTACATGAGAACTGAATGCTATCTGTTTCTGTATGCCACATGTCATAATACGTTGTATATTTGTAGTATAAGAAACGAAGTCCAGCCTCATACTGATATGAATTTAGAAAAGAGAGAGCCTCACAAACTCAAGAAGGCTTGAGGACCTCAAGAATCTTTAGACCATGATTTGAGAAACAGTATTCTAATTCTACCTCTTTTTCCCACTAAAAGAAGCATGTGTAAACATAAATAAATAAGCATAGCAGTTTTAAAATCAAAAATTTAATTTTTTAAGACATGCTTTGTAATATTCTATGCCTTCTGATACACCTTACAGCGGATCATGCCCCACCTGCATTTCACAACGCTTACACTGACCTTTGCTGTTATAGAGGGTCTACATTTAAATCCTTTCTGTGGGTTGAGTTCAGAGGGTCTCATTTGCCTTTTTAATTTATTTTTCTAAAGCTCCCTATGTTGTGAAAAAAGGCAAAAGATAGTTATAAAAGACTCTATACTAATGATGTTTAAATCGTGTCCTTTTTAACTTTCACATCTCTTAAGTTGTTTAGTCCTGAAATTCAGATGCTGCTAGAGTAAAGTGAAATGCCGAATTAAGATCATATCCTTTTATATAGTCTCCAGTGGACACCTTGCCTCAAAAAAAATTTTTTTTTTCACTTTCTAATCCTTTTCATGAACTGTGTGCTTCTTCCCTTTCTCTAGTCCCTAAGTACTCAGGGCTCATAAAGCTGTCCAAACACATAACCACACCAAAGCCCATGGACCTGGGTTTTCTTGAAGCCTGGATTTAGGCTCTGAATATCTGGCTTGCTGTGACCCTACCAAGGGACTATATAGATATTCCTGCTTTTATTACTAAGTACAGAGGTGCTGATATTTTTCTAGATATCAAATTGAAAATTTTGTGTATTAGTTTATAGAACGTGTATCGCTTCAAATCTCCCTTCAAACTCCTAGACTTACCCTTACCACCTTTATTAACAATATCCATTTTTGTCCTGCTAAAATGAGAGCCATTTGCCAGGAATTACAATTATACTTTTATCCACCCTGAAATCATTCTGCACCTTCACCTTCTATCAATCATTCTGTCTCATATATCAGGAACCCTTCCTTTTATTCTATTACCCACTCATGCTCCCCCATCACATACCTCTCCATTTGTTCATTTAGCGTGTATTGATGAATCAAGAAAGTATTTTAAGCATTTTGTTAGATTTCAAAGAGCTATGTTTGCTAGTAGAGATAAAAGTGACAAGGTACACTGTGAGTTAAGAAGATGGAGTGGTTACTCAAAATGGGTGTGGGAGGAAATAAATAGCATATTGTGGAATATGTAGCATTTCACAGACTCTTGCTAGACAGATAAAACTTGAACAGGCCAGGCGTGATGACTCACATCTGTAATCTCAGCACTCTGGGACGCCGAGGTGGGTGGATCACCTGAGGTCAGGAGTTCGAGACCAGCCTGACCAACATGGTGAAACCCCATCTCTACTAAAAATACAAAATTAGCCAGCCATAGTGGCAGGTGCCTGTAATCCCAGTTACTCTGGAGGCTGAGCCAAGAGAATCACTTGAACTGTGGAGGTGGAGGTTGCAGTGAGCCAAGATTGTGCCATTGCACTCTAACCTGAGCAGCAAGAGCAAAACTCTCTCTCAAAAAGCAAACAAAAAAGAAAACAAACAAAAAAAAACCAAAAAACAAAAAAACAAACAAAACTTGAACATAATGAGATGGGGCAAATGAAGGGTGTAAGCTTGTTAGGGAAGCCACAACAAAATAATGCAGGTGGCATTAACAACAAAATTGAGGTGTTTTTTGTTTTGTTTGTTTGTTTGTTTTTTCATTTCTGGAGGCTAGAAGTCCAAGATCAAAGTGTTGGCAGGTTTGATTTCTTCTGAGGTCTCTCCTCCAGACTTGCAGATGGCTGCCCTCTTGTTGAGTCATCATGTGGCTGCATTTTAACTTAATCACCTTTTAAAGACCTTTTCTTTAAATACATTTACACTCTGAAGTACTGGAGGTTGGGTCTTTGAGGTATGCATTTTGGGAGAACACAATTCAATTCATAACAGGGAGTTTAGGGTATTCCAAACATAAGGGGCAAATGAGTAAAACAGAAGGAAAGGAGAGCAAATCAATGGAGAATAGATATTTCCCCCGTTCATGTATAAAATATATATCTTCTTGAGAGCTGTACATTCTAATACATATTTTTTGATATTGATAATAACCATGAATCTGAATGATCTGAAAGGGTTATCAATATCAATAAAATTTGAAGTTATTTTAAAATTATTATAATAAATGTGTTTTAGAATGGTCTGATATTTATATTCATATGATTAACTTAGAATAAAGCTTTAAAATGCTTAAATATATTTATTGGGTTTTCAATACTATCTCTTTTATTCTATCTTGTTTGAGTTTCCATCACCTCAAACAACATCAGAGGATGTTTATGATTAATGAATGAATGACAAGCAATTATCAGGCAAAGATACAATGTGTAATATTAAATTGTAACTTAATTTCTTATCCAAAGTAAATGACAGTTGGTTCCCAACTTATAATAGTTAATTTATATGATTTTGCAGCTTTACAATGGGTTTATTAGGACATAACTCCATTATAAGTGAGAGCATCTGTATATATCAAGCATGATACTATCCGTGTCATCTTTCATTAAAATGTAATATTACATATTTTGTAAATTTTGTAATATAAAACAGTACAATATAAAAATATTTAGAAAAAAGATGCAATAAATATCCTTTAAATTCATTAAGTATAGATAAGATTTCTGAAAGAATAGACTTCTAAATTATCATATGCATATATAATATATGTATTGTATATGTTTATATGTACATATACTTAAGTATATATGTACCTTTAAATTACACATAAACTTACATATTTGATTGCTTACACATGTTAACCATTTTAAGTGAATATGAACTTCTGTAGTATGAATTCCTAAATAATGAATAGGTTTGCATTATATTTATTTTTTTAAAAAAATATTGTAAAATATGTGATCCCATTAGAGACCAAAGGATTCAAAGAAACTCAAACCAGTCTCTCATGTTTCTTGAGCTTGATTTGGTAAATATTTAATAGGAAATGAAAAAAATGATTGAATTAATAATATTCTGTAGGTGATTTCTGCTGATTGTAGTACAAATATACTTAAGTACCTATTTAAGCTTCTCTAAAAGGCTACCAAAAGGCTATTATATTTAAACATCTTTTAGTCATAACTGGCCAGGAATAGTTTGGAAATACTAATTTGTAAGCAAGTCAGACAACATTCTGTATGACTTCTGAAATCTCAGAAGTCACAGTACTGAAATCAGTATTGTGGACATATATCAAATAGAAATATTAATGGAGAAGAGAATTCTGGGAAGATAGCAGTATAAAAAGCACCAAGAATCTGTCTCATCATCTAAATAGCAATTGCACTGTCAGAGTCTAGCTGATGTAACTTTTTTTGTGAGTTATGGTGTCTATTGAAGACTTTCAACTTTCAAAGGTAAATTTGGACTTCAAATTGCGATTCGTTTCAGTCAATTAGAGTTCTAGCACAGTAGCAGTTGCTTACCACCCAACCTCAGTCCCACAGCATGCATCTGTGCATGTGTTATGGAAGCCAGAGGGAAAAACAAAACAAAACCTGTGTTCCAAATATTAGTGATCTATGCTCTTATCATTCATTGCTGTTTCCAATCACACAAGTTTAGACAAAGAGATGGTTAGTCATTGTTGTAGCATTCACCCCCATTTCTGAAAGCCTATCCCCCACTGATTGAAGTGACTTCCAAAAGATTTAGAGGGCAGCTGGCATTCTTTTCTTCTCTACTCTTTATTTTTTCTGTTTTCCTCTTTTGGAAATTAGACATTAAATACTAGAATATTCAAAAACAATTGTATACACAGAGAAATATAGAAAGTGATGTCTCAAACCCAGGGAAATGCACAGGTTCAGAAAAGAACTAATACCTCAGGTTCGTACCTCTGGTTGATCTTTTCCACAAAGACAATCTACAACTATAAAGAAAGAAACAAAAATAAAACTCAGGAAAACCAGGGGAAGAGGGAGAATCTGATTTCCAAAGTTATCACATTACTTGATTCAAGCATTCAGTTTTCAACAACAATAAAACGCATCAGGCATACAAAGAAGCAGGAAAGTATGGCCCATTCAAAAGGAAAAAATGAATCATTCAAAACTATCCCTAAAAAAAAAAAAAAAACTGTTGGTAGATCTACTAGACAAAAACTAACACAAATAACTTAAAGATACTGAAAGAACTAAAGTAAGTTGTGAAGAACGTCAAGAAAATTATGTGTGAACAAAATAAAGTATCAATAAAGAGATAGAAAAACCTAAAAAGAATTCTGGAACTGAAAAATACAATAACAGATGAAATGAAAAATGTACAAGAGGGCTTTTTAGGCCAGGCCTGGTAGCCCACACCTGTAATCCCAGCACTTTGGGAGGCTGAGGCGGGTGGATCCCTGAGGTCAGGAGTTCAAGACCAGCCTGACCAACATGGTGAAACGCTGTCTCTACTAGAAATACAAAAATTTAGCCGGGTGTGGTTGTGGGCACCTGTAATCCCAGCTACTCAGGAGGATGCGGCATGAGAATCACTGGAACCTGGGAGGCAAAGGCTTCAGTGAGCCGAGATCATACCACTGCACTCCAGCCTGGGTGACAGAGGGAGACTCTGTCTCCAAAAATAAAAAAGGGGACTTTAAAGGCAGATTTAAGCAAGCAGAAGGAAAAAATCATCAAAGTTGAAGATAGAACAATGGAAATTATTAAGTCTCAGGACAGAATTAAAAAAAAGAATAAAGAAAAGTAAACAGAGTCTACAGGACTTTTGGGACACTATCAAGTGAACCAGTAACATAGAAGGAGAAGAAAGAGATAAAAAAACAGAGAGAATATTTAAAGAAATGAGTGAAAATTTGCTGAATTTGATTAAAGATATGAATATAAACCTTCAAGAAGCTTAAGGAACTCTGAATAAGATGAACTCAAAGAGACCCTCTCCAAGACTCATTATCATCAATCTTTTGAACGCCTAAGACAAAATGTTGTAAGCAGCAAGTGGTAAGTGCCTCATCACACACAAGGGGCAATCAGTATAGATTATCAGCAGATTTCCCATCAGAAACTGATGAGGGCAAATGTATTCAAAGTGCTAAAAGAAAAAAACACTGTAAACTCATACTATATCCAGAAAGACTATCCTTCAAAAACAAAGAACAAATTAAGACTTTCTCAGATAAAAAAAAAACTGAGGGATTTCATTACCATAGAACTTTCAGCAAGAAATAGTCAAGGGAGTCCTGCGGGATGAAATGAAACAACTTTAGTTGGTAACTCAAAGCCATATGAAAAAATAAAATATCAGTAAAGATAAATATGTGAGCAATTACAAAAGCCAGTGTGATTATAACAATGGTTGATAACGACTCTTTTTGTTTTCTGCATGATTTTGGACAGGTACATTGAAAAAAAACAATTATTTGTCTAAAAGCAAGTATTACTGCAACTTGGTTCATAACTCTACGTTTTGTTTTCTATATGATTTGAGATTAATATATTTAAAAATTATTAGTTTATGGTTTGGGGTACACAATGTATAAAAATGTAATTTTGTGACATAAATACCCAAAGATCTAGACCTGATGGGTTCACTGGTGAATTATATCAAACATTTAAAGAAGAATCAATACCACTTCTTCTCAAACTTTTCCCAAAAACTTGGAGAAGAAAGAACTCTTTGTAGTTCATTTTATGAGGCCAACATTATCTTGATACCATAGGAAAAGATACAAAAAATGAAAACTCCAGGTCAGTGTTTCTTATGAACTTTAATGCAGAAATCTTCCACAAAGTTTAGTAAATTGAATTCAGCAGCATACAAAAAAGGATTATATATCATGACCAAGTGGGATTAATTCATGGAATAAAAGGATGCTTTAACATATAAGAATAAATTAATGTAGTATACCACATTAAGAGAATGAAGGGAAAAAAATCCCAAATAGTCATCTCAGTTGACATAGAAAAAACATTTGTCAAAATTCAACAGATTTTCACAATAAACACACTAAATAACATAGAAATAAAAGGAATCTACTTTAACATAATAAAAGCTATATATAAGCAACCCACAGCAAATGTTAATAGTGAAAGACTAAAAGCTTTTCTGCTGTATTGGGACCAAAGCAACAGTGCATGCTTTCATCTCTCATTTTCAATATAGTACTGGAAGTTCTAGCAGAGCAACTAGGCAAAAAAAAAAAAGAAATAAAAGACATATAGGAGAGAAAAAAGACAAATTATCTCTATTCTTATATGTAGAATACCCTAAAGATTCTACCAAAAAAAAAAAAAAGAAAAAAGCTATTGGAACTAATAAATGAATTCAGCTAAGTAGTAGGATACAAAATCAACACAAGAAAATCAATTGTGTTTATACACATTAACAATGACTAATTTGAAAAAGAAATGATAAAAATAATTCTATTTATAATAGCATTAAAAAGAATAAAATACTTTGAAAAGAAATTAAAGAAGTTATAAATAAATGGAAACATCTCATGTTCATGGATTAAAAGACTTTATATTGTTACAATGCAAATATGACTCAAAGAAATCTATACATTCAATGCATCCCTGTAAAAAATCAAATTCTAAATATGCTTTTTGCAGCTATAGAAAATTCTATCTTAAAATATATATGGAATCTCGAAGGACCCTGAATATCTGTAATAATCTTGAAAAAGAACAGGCTGGAGAATGCATACATCTTGATTTTGAAAACCTACTGCAAAGTTACAGTAATCAAACAGCGTGATAAGAGCATAAAGGTAGACATATACACCAATGGAATGCAATAGAGAGCCCAGAAAGAGACCCTCACATCTGCTGTCAAATGATTTTGACAAAGGTATCAAGACCATTCAGTGGGAAAGGAGAGTCAGTCTTTCCAACAAATGATAATGGTAAAATTGGATATGCACATGAGAAAGAATAAAGTTGAACCCTTACCTAACACCATATGCAAAAATTACCTCAAAATACATCGAAGAGCTAAATATAGGACGTAAAACTATAAAACTCTCAGAAGATAACATAAGGCAAAACCTTTATGACATTAGATATGGCAATGGTTTATTGGATCATCTAACACTAAAAGCATAGACGACCAAAGTAAAAACAGACAAATTGGATTTTTATAAAAATATAGTATGCGAGACAAATCTGTACACCTTAAGTATATACAATAAAATTTATTTTTTTAGCAAGACAATAGCAACAGAGTAAAAAGACAACCCACAGAATGTGATAGAACATTTGTAAATCATATAAATGCTAAGAGATTGCTATCCTGAATATATAGACAGAAAGCATAAACTCAACAACAACAACAACAAAAAACATGATTCAAAATGGGCAAAAAAGTTGAATAGAAATTTCTCCTCCAAATAAGGCTTACAAATGGCAAATAAGCACATGGAAATATGCTCAGCATCACTAATCATTAGGAAGTTCAAATAAAATAACAATGAAACATCACCTCACACCCATTAGGATGATAACTATAAAAAAAGACAATAACAAGTTTTCCAGAGGAAGTGGAGATATTAGAACACTGTGTAAAATGTAAAATAGTGGAGCCATTGTAAAAAGCAGTATAGGAGTTCTTCAAAACACTAAAAATAACATTACCATATGATCCAGTAATTCACTTCTGGATTTATAACTAAAGAAATTTTAAAATAGGGTCTCGAAAAGATATTTATACACCATGTTCACAGCAGCATTATTCACAGTAGCTAAAATGTGGAACCAGCCAAAGTATCCTTTGGTGTAAATGGACAGACAAAATGTGATATACACCTGTAATGGAATATTATTCAGCCTTAAAAAGGAAGGAAATTCTGACATATACTACAACATAGATGAATCTTAAGGACATTATGCCAGGTAAAATAAGCTAGTCACACACACACACACACACACACACACAAAAGCTGCATGATTCCATTTATGAGGTAGGTAGTATAGTCAAAATCATAGAGACAGAAAATAGAATTCTGGCTGCCAAGGTCTAGAGGAAGAAGGTAATAACGATTTATTACTAATAGGTAACAGTTTCAGTTATACAAGATGAAAAGATATGGATGGTGATGATGACTGCACAATATTATGAATGTATTTACTACTACTAATCTATAACCTTAAAAAGATTAAGATGGTAAATTTTATGTAATGTGTATTTTTCCACGATTAAAAAATGAAAAAAAAAGTAAAGCCCATGTAAAATGTATACCTGTCTATAAGCTTTCAGTAAATTGTAACTCTTGCTTTAAAACTGCTGCATTGTTTTCTTACTTCCTCTCTTTTTTGTAACTCTAATGGCTGTAGTTAAGTATTCACCTTCTTAAATAATAAGATTAATTGTAGACCATATTATAATGGGTTTAACATGTTTAAATTCATGTCATATCCTTCAGTGAGTCATGAGAAAAGTTAGTAAAAGATAATGGACATGCATTTTAAATAATTAAATAAGATATTCTATTTTTCTCCTCTCACCATCCCCACACTCTCGTCCTCATTTTGGAATATTTTTCCATTAGGCTTCCACTTTGTTTCCTTATGTAGTAAGGAGTTAAAGATGGCTGAAAAGGCAGTCATATCTATAATTCAAGGCATGCCCTGTATCATTCTTTTAGTTTTTAAAAAATGCTGAATTTTTATTTTAAGATTTTTTATTTTTTGGGTAATAAGCTTAAAAGATATTATTCTTTTGGAATTGAATTCAGAGGAAGATTAAGTCAAACCTAGAAAATTACTGTTTCAGCCTAGTACTTAGGGGATTAAAAACAAACAAATAAATAAAATCTCCAATACTCATTTATCTGAGTAGCTTCCTGCTGTGAGCATGTCTAGTTTTCTACTTCTACATCTCTTTTTACTACAATCTTGCTATATGTACGGAGTCATGGTAACTATGATTTTTGCTCCCCAGCACACTCTTTTTCATTTTTATGATAACAAAATGTATATTTGGAAGTAGTGGATAACCACTTCCTGCAATTTGAATGTGATAGACACAGAGTAGTCACATAATGGAATTGCCTAGCCTTGGTTGCCACAGTTGTTAGTTCAGGGATTGGTACATAATGCAGATCATAACTAAGAAATTCACCAAAAAAGGAAACTGAGATGAACTACTGAAATATTAAAGGTGAGCCTGTATGATGGAAACTGTGTAATCTGTTCAATTTTCAAAATGTTCTAAACGTTTTTGAAATGTTTGTAATCTGACGATAAACGGGCATACTTAACAAGTGAAGTGTTGTCAGGGACTGGATATTCATAGAAGACAAGAGATAAAAGGATGGAAGTAACTACATTGCTTGTGAAGAAAAGAAGGCATTAGAATGGGAGACATTCAAAGGAGTAAATATCTTCTTAGCAAATTATATAAGTGTTTTGTGAGTGTATTAAGGTTTTCAGTAAATCTTTCAGGGAAACAGGAAAGATGAGGATAGATAGCCAATGCCAAGTAACCATGGATCCCAGAAAAACAGAAAATTGATGGAAAGAGCTCCCCACAGTAAAGCATCCAATAAGTTTAAAGCAGGACGGTTATGCTCTATTGATGATGAGTTGCTAAGGGAAAGACTCCATGTCTTAATTCATGATAAGTGAGATGATAAACACAAAGACAATTTGAAATAGACATCATATGGTGAAAAGAGCATTTAAAAATAATTATACACACATACATACATATGTGTACATATACCAATACCTAAATTATTATTAAATACAAATTTTTGTTAATTGAGCTTCTCTCTATATTATGCCAAGAAAGTTTTTAGGACAATATAATATATTATAATTTATGATTATTAGATTAAGATATTGGAAGAAGATATTAACATGAGTTGGACTGTGAGGGTTAATTCTAGCAGGATTGAAATTAGCCTGGTATGTTTCACTGAAATAAGAATGTACTGAGCACTGAACTATGGTCAAAGCAAAAATCATAC